>NW_009693987.1:129835-162095 GCF_000703405.1 Apaloderma vittatum | reverse complement strand
CTGCTGAAAGTGACAAGGAAGCCAGTGTGGCCACACTGCCCTTGTGCTTCTCAATCTCCAGTTGCAGAAAAACCTTTTCTGTGACTATCACAGTTAAAATTATCCAGGTGCAGCATGTTCTTTCACTAGCTAGAGACAAAGGGATGGAAGAATTAAAGATGAGAGTTACCTTTGTCTGACTTTAACCAGGTTTAATGTAAATACAGAGTACTAAAAACTTGGCATCTTTCTTAAGATTTCTCTGTTTTAATAAACTGAAGTAAGTAAGCAATGTATTTTCAGTTAGCTAGGCTCCACTGAAATAATGCCCTCAGACTTGATGCACCGGCCTGCTGTAGCTAGAGAAGGCCAGTAAAGCTATGTATTTCCTTTTTGTTCTAACGACAGACGGCAGCACAGTATGTTTAAATAATGTCTGCTTTCTACATGCTATCACCTTCAAAGGTGTCTTCTGTACAAAGGAAAGGTCTTCCCTTGCAGTCCCTGTCAGATGGTGCTGATGTTCAATCAAGAATACATGAAGGAAACAAGTTATTGAAAACCAAACTTTTTCTGGATGTTCTTATACAGGCACTGCAATCTGTTGTGATGGTGAGTTACTTGGGTACTAAACAGAGACCAGCCATGACAGCACGTAACAAACCATGAGCTCATTTGCCTGCTTTCCCAGTAGAATAAGTTTGTCTTAGAAAGTTAAAGTTCTGTGCTAGACAATTCCTAAGTTTACCTGGAACAAATTTAGTCATCTCTACATTGCATAGATGGTGCATTATACAGACATATATTTAATTTTTATTTTGATTGGAAGCTGCAACTCTGTCTGCAGATTTTTTTTTTCTTTAGGAGTAGATTTAGTTGTTTTCACTATCATTTGTTATCCTAATCAATTGCCTTTTAGGCATCTGATTTTCCTTGGCAGGATCAAAGAGTCAAGGTAAGTCATCTGGATGCAAGAGTAGTCTTCTTAGTCATAAGGGAATATGGTACACTTCCCATGCACATTTGAACTCTACCTTACAAAGACTCACTTAACTGAATTTATGGTTTGTTGAACTGAGAAATAGGAAACAACCTAAGGTGTTCTATGGATAGTGATGATGTATCCTGTGATTGTTCTAATTTTTTGTTTTCTGTTTGTAAATAAGTGTAAAGTCATGATTGAATAAGAACTTGAAATGTAATGTAAATGTGTCATGATATTTGCCTGAGTTTGCAAATTTCAAAACAGGTGGAAGGAGTGTTCCTGTCAAATTATTATCAGTGCGAAGGCAGCTTAGATGGTCACAGACCATAGTTAAATGTTAATAGTACTGTTTTGTTGACCACCAAAGTCAGAGGGTGTAGGGGTACAGCGGAAGACCGGGGATGAGGACTGCAGGTTCGCTCAAGCGACTTGCACCTGAGGTGTTAGCAAAACACACACATCACGCTGGATCACTGCTTGGCCTTGTGTGCTCGACCAGCAGCTCTGCCCGCGCCCACATAGCAGAGGCCTGGGATAGATGCGGGGGCCTCTCCCCCATTCCCGCCCTGCAAAGCTGTCCTGAGAGCCCTGGGAACTCAGGCAGAGCAGCCAGTAAGACATAACAAAGCAGTGGCACAGATCCCCCACGCTTTCTAGCCAGGAGAGATCTCCCTGTGCCTGTGCTGCCGCTTGGCGAGCTGCTCGTGTGATCGCTGCCCGGGTGCCTCAGCCGGGTGCTGCCGCAAGGATTCTCCAGATTGCCAGGCAGTCAGAATAAATCTACTCTTTCCAGTTCAGCCGTGCCCTGTGGCTGTTCCTGCGTCCTGCCTGTTTCAGCCCACACAGGTGGAGACTAAAATAGTGATTCTCTAGTAGCTGGGATGTTTATTCTTTCCTAATGTTGTCGATCCTTCAGGGTACTGGCAGTTGTGTTCATTAGACAAGAAGTAATTGAAGTGAAAAAAACTAGGAAAAAAGTTACCCGATAGGAAACTGCTGTCCTAAAAAGGGAGATCAAGGTGCAAATGTTAGTATTTGCATTAATACACTGCTTTTAAGGCAATAAGAAAAATAAGACAGGTGGATGGATGAACAGAATGAAGGAAGTAGTTGATGAAATATCTATTTGTGTTCAAGTAATTACTCTAAGAGAATATAGCATGATTTGTTCAACAATACACAGTTTACATCTTTTGGAAGCATTATACATGAGACCAAAATTAGATTAATAATTCAGCACTGGTCACTAACTGTGAGAAATAAGTGATTAACTGGAGGTGCTTCTCAGACAGAAATATCACAGATTAATTAATTTCATAGACAATATTTTCTGTTGACCTTCAGTACGTGCAAAATTATTAATTTAATTAGTTCCTGGTCTACAATATTATAAAAATATTACTCCTATTTTGCCTATCCAAAGAGCATTTCTTTTTAGTGAACTGAACTGTCTCTATTAAGCTGGGGACTGAAAGAACTCACTGTTAACAGAAATGACGTATTAGCTTTTTATATTTGAGTTACTGCTTGTGAGATTTTGATCCATGTTTTACTAAGCTAGAAATATTTTTTCAACTATATACATGGAAGATGCTGTTTAGTGTTTGCTGTTGAGATCTATCTCAGGTCAGTTTCTATTTCATTCACTACAAAGCTGTAAGCTGCCTTCCAGAAGGTTTTGATTCACAATTGAAGATAAATTTAGCAGTAGCAGCTAAAGTTGTTGTTGCCTCAAGCAATCTACACCAGACATTTCTCTGAAATTAGTCATAAGATGTTATGTACATTTTAAATGGAATTTAAAGGGAATTAAAAATATAAATGCTCTGTAGTAAAGGTAAAATGTATTGGTTATAAAATGTCTAAATTAAAACAAGTGAAATATATGATTTAAGGTTACAGTTTCACTGGGCGGGCTGGAAGCTAGAATGGTTAAAAAGTGGTAAGTTAGATAAATTAATAGGGAAAATATGTGAAGAAAACCATTGACAGGTACGCCAAGGCTGGTGGCAGTTGCATACATTATAAACAAATTCATCATCTGTCCAGGTACAGAAAGTTCTTCATGAATATTTTTTATCGTCTTCATGTTGTTCTTAGTTGGCTAACCAGGTTTATTCAATAGAACACTGGATCATGTTTTGATTTCTGTTTCGTAAAGTTACTGATTGCCTATCTGGAAACAATAGGAATTCATAGAAAGAAGAAATCTTTGGAGATCGTCTGCAGGAGTTGAATGAGCTGCAATGAGTATGCAGTAAAGTTTTCTACTCCTTTCCTGTGAGTGGAAAAGAGACAGTGCAGAACCAGCAGAAAAGATGTAAGTGCCTACCAGGAAAAGACTTATTATGTGGGAACGACAAGATTTATAGAGATGGGGGTAGAGACACAGACATAGACCACTTACTCCTGTCTTTACAGTGAGCAAAAGCAATAGCAGCAAAAGAGGGCTGAAATCCACTCTTCTTCTAAGGAGCAGTGCTGGTGACCACGTTAACCAACTGTGAAGGTCAGTGTTATCTTCCAGATAGTAGTGCTGGAGGAGACTGAAGGAGATGAAATATTATCAGAGGTTAGAGGTTGGCTACCATGAGAAAGATGAAAAAAACTTTGTGGGGAAGAACTTGAGAAAGAAAAAGTACTAGAAGAAAAACATAGTGAAGATGTCAGATAGATATCCAAGATATGTGAGCAGTGTTGCTGGGTGTAAACAGGACTCAGAGAATGGTAAGAAGAGGATTACCAGCTTCTAATTCACCTAGTTCTTTATTACAACAAAATGTTGTATAACTTACTTGACTGCTCCTTGATTTAAGTTTTTATAAACTGCTATATCCCAAAGCACCACTTCCCAAATAGTGAGGTACAGAGTGTACCTGGCAGAGCTGTCTTGGCCCCGAAGAAACAGCCTGGATCTTGCTGCATGGTGCTCCTGGGACCAGTGTGCTGGGGAGCAAGGGCAGAGCTGGCTGCAAGCCGTACAGCTGGCAGGGCAAAGGAGAGGTGGTGGCAGCTATGGGAGACCGAGCAAGCATTCAGTGGAATACTACTGATTTTTCAAAGTGTGATTTCAGCTAAAAGGACTCTGGGAAAGGCAATCCTAAAAATTGCAGGGGTTGTTACTGGTTTGTGTGGTAGCTGGAAGACAGCCCCACACAAAGAATGCACTGTCTGTGGGGTTTAGAGTGATTTTACCAAATCTTTTAAATGCATCAGGAGTAGTAGTCTTAAGGGTTTGGATCCCAGGCAGGTCTGAGGACACATCTGTACATGCCCCAAAAGGATCTGACATAAACACTTATTTCTTTCTCACAATTCTGCTCAAAGAAATGATAATGAATCCTCATTTGGTGGATGAAAATACACCAAATTCTATCCGTAATCAGGTCCACTAGGTTTCTGCTAGCTTTAACACGGCTGTGATTTCTGTGTGCCCTCTTAAACTGTATGCTTAAGAAGAAATACAATTACTGACCCATTAGGATACGCAGTCCCAATGTGTTCAGCCACGATGAAATAAAAATAGAGAAATTGATTGTGTACATTCCAGCAAGTCATATTCACGAATAACTTAGTACTAAAAGTTAAAATGACAACATGACAAATGTAAATTACATGAAGCATAAGAACTATATTATGAAATATCTCAGCATTGTAAACAAGATTAGGTTGCTTTTCTCTTCTAATTTTTTTTGTTTTGCTTACATATTTAAAAAAGAAATTGTATGTGTTTCTTGATTACACCTTAAAATACATTAAAATATGCAAGCTGCATCCAGGTTTAGATAGCCAGAAAAGTTATATGGCAGAATTATGACATCGTCTCTAACTAACTGGCTTCATCAAAAGCCTTGGCAACATTCACACATTTTATGTGGTGCTAGGATTTCACTTATTGCCCAGCTGAGACCGAAAGGCCAAAGAGCTATGTTTCTCAAGGGCACCGACATTTCAAATATGGGAATATTCACTAAGATAAAATCATGAGGTCAAAAATTTAGTAAAGTGTTTATGTTTAGCTTAGAAAAATTATTCCAAAAGAATTTCGGTGATTGCAGTACTACTGTGACAACTACCTTTGGAAAATACTATAGCATCTCTTGAGCAAGCCATCATGACTGTAGTATAAAAAGCATCACTCTTTCTTTTCCCTTCAGAAAAATGACTGTTGACACAATGAATTCAAAGCTGATAAAATAAATAAATATAGAATTATTAATATGTTATTCTCTCTCCCTAACCCCCCAAAAGAAAGAACAGATTCTGCTGGCCAGAATCATCCTGGAGATTTCTGAAGGCATGTATTGCACAACCTTTCTTACGCTCACTGCTTCAGTTTGAAATCAGTAGTAATTTCACTGTTTGTGACCAAATTCTGTCTGCTCTTACTGCAGATATAAAAGCAGGGGTGGAGGCTGGACCATGTTCTTTTATTCTGTCTGTATGTCTTTGAGCATGGAATAAGGTTAATTTTCACCTCTGTCTCAAAGGTGGAGAGGACAAGGTAGCTCTCGTCCTCTCCCTTCTGCCTCTGCATGCTGCAGCATTGGAAAAGATACTTCCAGGAAGGCGTGCAGAGGCTCTCAGAGAGGTACTTTGTACTGCACCAGGCATGCTTCCCTGGGAGATGTGGGAGCTGAGAAAAGGAATGTGCCCTGTAAGGCATGAAAGTCAGCTGTTTAAATCTTTCAATCTTAGCAGCACTGTGTTTTTAGATAATGTTTTCATTTACAGAGAGAAAGCCTATACGCTTAATCTATTTTTATACAGTCTGTGGCTCTCTTTCATTGGCCTACAATAAAAGCTTCCCATCGTCTTCATCTAGTGCTATTTGCTAGTGTTGGTTGTTGAAAGAAAAATCTCATGGTCACAATGGGCAAAATCTTATAATTTAGGATATTTTTTGTTAAAAAATTAATATAGCATGAAAAACTTTAAAATTGGCATTAAAATTTCTAGTCTAAATTCTTTCAAGGCTGTGAAACCCTTTTTCTCTTCTCCAATTTCTTAACAGGTAGTCTCCAGTCCCAAAAGAATCTACATGGAGAAACTCTTTAGAATGCCTTATGCTCTGTCATATTCAGATTATGCATTTGGTTTATACGTAGTTCCTTTCGTCATAAAGGGACAGCAGATTACTTTTAAGCTTGCAATATTTTTTTCAGACCTTAAACTCTATATCAATTTCCTGGACTTATTGTGAACTCTTTTTCACAGGCTTTTGAACTGATGGACTTCTGCCAGTCCTCAAAATCCTCTGCAGCCTTTTTTTTTTTTGCACAGTTTAACATTAAGTTTCTAAATGCCACATTTTGTTTTTTGCTGGTTTATATTGCTCTTTATATGACTATGACTAATTATCATTACCACGTGGATAATCAGTGGTTTCAGACTGGAAACCTTCTCCCTAGATGGCAGCTAGTAGCAGAGCTGAAGAGCCAACATGCCTATTCCATATAATACATTGCATCTAGTGAACCTATTTGTTTCCGGACACTGCACAGGGAGATGACCATCATTTGTGCCTGTCATCTTTAGGTAACATTTATATTCATCAAACATCTTTGCTTCCCTAGCAACAGGCCACCTGAGCTGGTTGCTCAGGACCATGTCCACGTGGTTTTTGAAGATCTTCGAGGATGGGATCTCCACCACCTCTCTGGGTAACCTGTGCCAGTTTTCAGTCACTCTCACAGTTAAAAAAAAATATTTCGTATGTTCACAAGGAACCTTCTGTGTTTCTGCCTCTGGTTCTCTCACTGGGCACTGCTGGAAAGAGCCAGGGTCTATCTTCTATGTACCTTCCCTTCAGTTGGTTACACACGTTGATAGCATCTGCCCTGAGCATTCTCCAGGCTGAACAGTCCCAGCTCTCTCAGCCTTTCCTCATAGGAGAGGTGCTCCAGTCTATTCACCATCTTTGTGGCCTTTTGCTGGGCTTTGTCCAGTGTGTCCCTGTTTCTCTTGCAACAGACAGCATAGAATTGGACACAATACTCCACGAGTGGTCTCAGCAGTGCTGAGTAGAGGAGAAGGGTCACCTCCTTCATCTGCGGGCAATATTCTTCCTAATGCAGCCCAGGATATCATTAGCATCCTTTGCAGCAAGTGCTCTAAACAAAAAAAAATATTTTCTTACATCATTTTTATTATGAACTTATTTGTAGAAAATTAACTTCTTTCAATATTTAAGACATTAGTTTTGCTATT
This sequence comes from Apaloderma vittatum, assembly GCF_000703405.1. NCBI lineage: Eukaryota > Metazoa > Chordata > Aves > Trogoniformes > Trogonidae > Apaloderma > Apaloderma vittatum. The sequence continues at coordinate 154,921 of NW_009693987.1, read as the reverse complement.
GCTGTGCTTTTCTCAGTGACAATGTGATGGCGGTAATTTTTTTAAAATCAACCATGACAGGATCTACTTCATTATTTAACCTGAAGTACATAATTTGGGGTGATTTCCACCTCTAGTGTATCAGTTTTCTACTTCAGCACAAGTAGTAATATCTCAGAATATAACCCATGAATTAATAATTATTCACATGTACATCGTAGTGCCAGTGTCCGTGATGTTTATATAGTGCTTTGGAAATTTGTGCCATGGTAGAACATGTTACCTTGACCATGGAAGGGTGTTGAAGGAAACAGAAATGGACCAGTATTTAACTCTTGGGGCAGCGTAATTCTTTGGTGTTCATATGAGTAGTGGACTTTTAAGGTCATAGTCTTGTATATTCTCACTCTTCTTGCACGTAAGATTTACAAGTGCAAGTTGTTCTTTTAGTTGCAATTCTACTAATTAAGGTTTTCTACCAGTTAGGATAAGCTGGCACAGAAAGTGAAGAGGTTACACTATCGTAGTGGACCAAGGGAAGCATCAGTTCTCTGTGCATTTCATCCACTAGTCTCTGCAGTGATGTTGTCAGACAGGTTACAAGGGAAGGGTGGTCACCAAAACCTCCCTGTTTGTGGTTTCAATAAACATTTCTAAGGAAACCAGGTAATATAAATTGAAATTACACAAAATGAGTAGCATGATGCTATGGTGAGAGTCAGTGAAGACAGTTCCAGTAACGTTTGTTGACTCGTGTTTGTTAACCTGAAGCTGCATCCACTTTGTAGGTGGGTAATGTCAAGTGATTTACGTTAACCTTTAGTACCTTAGAGTATACCTGTTTTGGGGGCCTTAAGTGGGAGAATTAGAGCATGATATTCTGAGATGCTTATAACTTCTATCTCCCATCTGTTTCAAGCCCGTCTAAATGATCAATTTTGAGAATGGATGGCTATGTGACTCCACAGTGTCACCCAGGAAAGCTACCTACCTCACTTTAGTCTATCAGTTCTGAGACCTGCACTTTACAACCCCAAAACTGAGAACTGTCCATTCTTACCTCTCATCAGGTTTCAGCTGTTGTCTTTTGTTATTGCAGTGTTGTCCACTATTTAACAATTGCAAGACAACACCTGGAAGGTGCTATTTATGTTTTTGTTTGTCCCCTTTATGACTGAGAACAGTAAGAGCCATAACACTTGTATGCCACTTGTCCTTCAGTGAAGGCAGCTGATGTGCATTATTCCGCCACTTAGATAAATAGCAGTTTAATGAGATTTGAGTGCTGTTTCGGGTAAGAGGCCTGTGGCTGATTAGTGAACTAGCAGTACACTGACCTCTTCCTTTAACCTGCTTTATATTCATCCCATGTTGACATACCAGTGTAAAGCTTAGAGCCAAATAAATACTTAACGATGTCTTCAGGATTCCACACCTAAATTTTCATTCACAAGTGCTTTTATGGATGCAGCAGGCTTACTGAATATTAATTGATTTTCATAGTTCCTCACTGAAACTCAATATGTAGAAATAGATGTTAGCTGTGTAGAGATCCCACCTTCTAGAACTGATCTTCGATTTTACGTATTTTGACGTATCTTTACAAAAATTTGATAATTGAGATGAATTTCTCTAGTTGTTTTTCTGTAAGTGGTTAGACATTATGTGTTAAGATTTTTCTTCGCGTACCTGTGTTGGTATTTATCATATTTGCAAGATGAAGTTTCAGAGGAATGTGGGAGTATTTAAAACTCCATTAAACTGATTTTTAGATCTGTCTTGAATCAAGCAATGGATAGAAAAGGGTTACAGCAGAATATGCCTATAAAAATTCTGCACTAAACCAAACTATGCTGGAATGAAACAGTTGCTGCCTTCGTGCGTGTCAATGCTATTTGCTGATGCAGCTCAGTGCAGTTAAACCACCACAAGGGAAACATTTTAAGAGCTCGGTCTTCAAGCATCTCTTGGATGAAATCCATAAAAGAGCAGACACGAACTGAGTAATAAATCCTGTAGGCATATATGCCAGTGCCATGAAATGGCATCAGTAATCCTATCCACAGTTGCAATTAAAGTATCACGGAGGAAGCCTACCTGAATTTTTCTTTTTAATAAAAAAAAACTAACAATGAAAGCAAAAAAGTAAGGGATGACAGAATATTTTTATATAACAATGATCTTCTATTTCTGTTTATTAGTATTTCACAGCTGCGAAGTATATATGACCAACTTTCTCCCTGTAACAGCCAAAACATAAAAACCATGCCAGTAAAGGCCAGACTCTTAGACTTTTTATGCACAAAGAATCAAGCATGAAAGATTCTATGTACTGTCATTCTTAAATTCCACAGGAGCATCTAACAGCTGGTTACATATACTTAAGCATCTCAAGGCATCTTATGACACTGCAGATTGAAGGCTCCTACATTAAAATTTACAGACTTCCAAGCTTAAATAACTAGAAAGTTGCAGCCTGCTTTTAGCAAGGCCAGAGGTCAAAAAACATTCAGGACATAGTTTTCAGGACAGGGCATAAAAATGGACAAATAATTCAGAATGTCTCGAACGCTGTTACCAGGCTATTACCGAAGTAGCTTCATCCTAACTGACCCAGGGTTTCTGAGGTCGCTCTGACAGCTCTTGTCTTTTATAGAGTACTTCCTAATGATCACATCTGAGGAAGTGAAAGTTATTTTGCCAATATCATAGGCTGCATGCAAATTAAAACAGATAATAGAATCTTCAGTAGTAGATATGTAAATGGTGATTGGATTGCATTGCAACTATTGAAATTCTGAATCACACATAGCTAAGTTACAAATAGCCTGTAGTTATTAGACGTGTGTGGGAGACCTTTCAGATTCTCTTTATCTTGACACATTAGTGTGGTTCTTTATTACAGTTCCTAACCTCAGATTATGGACAGCTGTTATTTGGACAGGAGAAATACAGTTCCTTTCACACGGAGTAGTTAATGATTAAAATCAGAAAGATATTTTCATATAATTTGCATCTCATTCAACTTTCTTTTCTGAGTGGTTCCATTGATTTCACAATTGTTTTAACGTGAATTAGACTGAATTAAATTTAATCCTTCATTTCTAAGTAAGCATTTTAATTTAATTCCTCTAGTGGGCTAGAGTCCCACGGTATGCATTCAGAGCAGCACTAGCAATCTCTGTGCTTACATTTTCCTGTACATATCCTTCTTAGAAAAGTCGTATTTACAATGCCACCATAATGTGGACCATGTTCCTGGTGAAGGGTGTAAGTAAGATTTCAGACTTAATTTTGACATTCAAAATTGTTTTGATTTATTCTCCAGTCCCTCAGTCAAAGGGTAACTTCTGTTTTATGTCAGATGTAGGAATGACTTCAGTGTCCATGTGTATATATTTTAAGATATGTGCCTGGCATGGGACTGTGTCTTCACAACAATTATGAATATTTATTATTTCTTATTTATTTCTTACAATTATGAAAATTTATTTCTACAGAACTGCATTTTGCAGTTGGCTGCTGGTGCATAGGGCTATTTTATGTGGGAATCCCTTGGAATGGACTTGCTTCCTTTGATCAGAGCATGAAATCTTATGGAAGTGACATTTTAGTTCTGAAATTCTCTCACTTTTTTTTTTTTTTAGTTCTGACATTCTCTCACTTTTGCTACAGTTTTGACCCATTGCACTGAATTTCATAGAGCTGGGAAAACCCATGGACCTTTTTCTGCATTATGTTCCAGAAAGAATCAAGACTCCAACTTGCCAAGTGAAAATGAAGTTGGCTTTGTTAAAACTGTTGGAGCAATGTTGGGGGAGGGGAAAACCAGTTGAGATAAAGACATATTTGAAATTCAGCTGGAAGTGGATATGATAGCAACAGCAAAATCCCTACACCAAGACAAATTGGTACAGTCAGTGCAAGATCTTTTTAAATGATTTTAAGAATTTGAGTTTGACTAGTCTTCTGTTTAGTCTTTTCGTGCTTTGCTCTATTAGTGATGAAATCCATTGTAAAAAATATTATGACTCAAATGTATGTAGGCCAACAGTTGTTAGCTTGACTTAATAATAGTTTTTGTAAAATCTGATTAATTTTTAATTTGTAACACACCTACATTTCACAAGGGTAATCACATAATCCAGATAATCCAGAGGTAATCTGTTGATGACCCTAACCTAGACTGCACTGTGTTATGTTCTGTACTCCTGTCCATTCATGAAGCTATTTTTAACAGAATGATTAGGAAAACATCTTTAATGGACATATAAAGGTGCAACTCCCCATTCTAATTGTAAAAAAAAATGTACTTATACTGATCATAATTTAACTAAATAAAGACTAAAAGTAGCCCATCAGGAGGACCAAATGGCAGCAGCATAACTGTATTGATGCCTTTTATTCATAATGGGGCCCCATGTCACAATTCATCACTTGAAGAATGCAGTACTTACATGGCTTGGTTTTTCCCTACTTGCTGGATCTTCTACTTTTTGAGTGGGTGAAGAGCATGTCTGGCCATCAGATAAGAAATAGCTTAATTTTTTAAAGATTAACTTAGACAAACATACAAACACATTGGCCTAATAGCTTGTGTACTTGTTAAATCCTAAGAATAGAATGGCTGACATTTACTTTTTAAAACAAAATTTTTACACAGTATATAGGCATGACAGCACATCCAGAAATGTAAAGAAAAATAATAACCACCATAATAATGAAAAAAACCCATGTAAGAGAGCTGCATTACTTTATTGCTAAATGCAAAGAGATTACAGTTAAATAACTACTTTACCTTTTTAAGTTGTCTGTTTTTTTCCTGATAGTTGTGATAATATCTCTGTTATCAAATCTGACAGATTGATTCTGTAATTTGTTTCTAGGATTAATGGTTCAAACCCGTATTCCAACAGGTATCTGAGACACGTAAAACGATTCCGCTCTCCATATTTCAAAAGTCATGGCAGTCAGGCGAAGCCTCTGGTGACCAGAAGGAGGGAAGCATGACACCTCTTTTAAAAAAGGATAGAAAGGAAGACCCCAAGAACTACCAACCTGTCAGCTTCACCTCTGTACCCGGGAAGAACATGGAGTAGTTCCTCCTAGATGCTCTGCTAAAGCACATGGAGGACAGGGAGGTGAAACAGCCAGCATGGCTTCACTGAAGGCAAGTCCTACCCGACCAACATAGTGGCTTTCTCCAGTGGACTGACTACAAGGCAAGGACTGACTACAAGCCAAGGGAAGAACAATGGATACCATCTATCTGGACTTCTGTAAGAATTTTGACGTATTCACAGAATCACAGAATCACAGAATCACAGAACGTTACGGGTTCGAAGGGACCTCAAAAGATCATCTAGTCCAGCCCCCCTGCCAGAGCAGGATCACCTACAGTGGGTCACACAGGAACGTGTCCAGGCGGGTTTTGAATGTCTCCAAAAAGCCAGGGCTCTGTCACTCTCATAGTGAAAAAGTTTTTTCTAATATTTTTGTGGAACCTCCTATGTTCCAGCTTGAACCCATTGCCCCTTGTCCTATCATTGGATGTCTCTGAGAAGAGCCTGGCTCCGTCCTCCTGACACTCTCCCTTGACATATTTATAAACATTTATGAGGTCACCCCTCAGCCTCCTCTTCTCCAAGCTAAAGAGACCCAGATCCTTCATCTTTTCCTCATCAGGGAGATGTTCCACTCCCTTCATCATCTTTGTGGCGCTGCGCTGGACTCTCTCAAGCAGTTCCCTGTCCTCTGCCACATCCTTCTCTCCTAATTGGAGAGAGATGAGTTTGATGAGTCGCCTGTTTGCTGGATAAGGAATTTGCTGGGTGGTCACATCCAGAGGGTAGTAGTCAATGGCTGGGTGTCCAGATGGAGATGGATGTCATGTGGTGTCCATCAGGGGTCTGTGTTGGGACCAATGGTCTTCAATATCTTTTCAATGACATAGTGGGATCGAGTGCACCCTCAGAAAGTTTGCAGATGACACCAAGCTCAGTGGTGGGGTTGATAAGCTGCATGGATGGGATGTCCTCCAGAGGGACTTGAGCAAGCTCAAGAAGTGAGCTCATGTGAACCTTATGCGGTTCAACAAGGCCAAGTGCAAAGTTCTGCACCTGGTTGGGAGCAATCCTCATCATCAGTACAGGCTGGGGGATGATTCAATAGAGAGCAGCCCTGCAGAGAAGGCCGTGTGGGTACTGGTGAATGAAAAACTGGACACGAGCCAACAATATGTGCTTGAAGTCCAGGCGGCCAATCACATCCTGGGGTGCATCAGAAGAAGCATGGCCAGCAGATTGAGAGCAGTGATTCTGCCCCTCTGCTCTGCTCTGGTGAGACCCCACTTGCAGTGCTGCATCCAGCTGTGGAACCTTCAACACAAGAGGGATGTGGACCTGTTGGAGCAGGTCTAGAGGAGGGCCCCAAAAACAATCAGAGGGCAAGAGCACCTCTCCTATGAGGACAGGCTGAGGGAGTTTGGGCTGCTCAACCGGGAGAAGATAAGGCCCTGGGGAGACTTTACAGCAGCCTTCCAGTATCTGAAGGGGGTTACAGGAAAGCTGAGGAGGGACTATTTACAAGGGCGTGTAGTGACAGGATGAGGGGTAATGGTTTTCAACTAGAGCAGGGTAGATTTAGATTAGATGTTAGGAAGAAGTTCTTCATGATGAGGGTGGTGAAACATGGGAACAAGTTGCCCAGGGAGATGGTGGAGGATCTACCCCTGGAAATATTCCAGGTCAGACTTGATGGGGCTCTGAGCAACCTGATCTGGTTAAACATGTCCCTGCTCACTGCAGGGGGGGTGGACTAAATGACATTTAAAAGTCCCTTCCAGCCCAACACATCCTATGATTCTGTAACTATGAAATGTCTAGATATATTTGGGAAAGTAATATTAGGGAAAATACAACAAAAAAGCAGGATATCGTCTACCCGAACTCTGGAATGAATTTGTGACATACATAATTTCAGTTACTAATTTTGGGGTAGAAAATTGCAGTGCTGATAGCACCGTGAAGTGCATGCTGAAATTTTAATTGCTGGTAAGAGCAATTACTTTTTCTTGATTTATAGGTATCTGGTAATGCAGCAACTAAAGCAAGTTTGTATACTAAAATGAGTGGTTTATTATTAAAATGATAATGTAACATCATCTGCAGAAGTTTCTCTGGAGCTTGAAAATGAAAAAGCATTTTTTGATTGGTTTTATTTGTTTTCAGTTACTATTCTTAAAAAATATGCATGGACCCTGTGATAAAGGACTATTTGAGACTTTGGGGCAATTGAAGATGAGTTGGTGAGGTTTTGAATGGAACCAGGTGAAAATTTTAAGGTTATAAATAACTTAATTGTGGAAGGTTCCATCTGAAAAAAAAAACACAGGGAATAAATTAAACGGAGTATGAAACAGGAGTACATAATTACCCAGATTCAATGGAACAAAAAAATAGATATTTGCTTTAATGAGAAAACAAGCCACCAGGGGCTGGCTAAAGCTACAGGTATAATTAATTACCTAAAAAAGTATTCCAATTTCTTCTCTTTAGACCCATACCCATCTACTTCCTTTCTACCTCATCCATGTATAGCCTATCTTGTCCCTGTCTTTTGGAACTTCAGGATACCAACTCTGAGCCAATCAGTATGCAGCAAATAGTGGAGAGACAATCCTCCGAAAGAGTTCCCAAAATATCTGCCCCTGTGATGTCAAAAGAAGTCACAAACAAGAGTGCTGAAGAGCAAGTTTGTGAAAGAAAAGGACGCACCGCTTCAAATGGTGGGTATTTGGAAGGATGGCTTCTGACGACAGAGATCTCTTCTTGTAATAAGTAGAAGAGCAAATCCAGTTTTTATTTCCTTGCTGTTGACACACCTAGTCTAGCAAAATTCTTTTTCTGGAGATATCAGCAAAAAATGACACATCAATGACGTATCATATTGCCAGAGAGTATGATTTTTTCCTTCGTCTTCATGTACGTATGCTTGCATTACATGAGATGGACAGAAAGGAAGAATTTTATTTGGTGGCCATCACTATGTTCTCATAATTTAATTGCCTTGGTTAGACTCTGTTAATCTATATAGGATCTCTTTGGGTTTATGAGCCTTCCACCAGCCAGAGTGCCTTCAGTGTTTACAAGACACATAATTCTTATCTATTCCAAAGAAGAAACAAAAATTCAGCTTAAACTTGCTCTAGCCATTTATCTCATCAGTCAAGCAAATCTGGTTCTTGGTGAGTAACTGCCATTTTGATCCCAGAAATTGTTCTGGCATAAACTTGCTGTGGTCTTTTGAAGAGAGATAGGGGTACTCTGTGAAGACCAGGTTCATAAGTCTCTGATCTGTTGCATCCACAGTAAGGAAATGCTGCCATAGGTATCTTCACTTTACTTTATTATACCAGACAGCCCTCTGATTTTACGAATTTACGGCTTAATGGACAAGGATCTGTGCAACTGGAGAGGGAGAACAGGAGGAGGTAAAATAAGAGGACTGATTATTTGAGATGCAAGGTTGCCTTCAGAATCTTCTCAGAAGCTAATTCCGTTCTAGAGACCCAGAAAAGGATGTCTGTGCTCATAGAACAGTGAAAGACTGCTTGCTAGGTTAGTGCCAGAATTATCATCCTCAGCTCATTTCTTTTTTTTCTCTGTTAATCTCTTTCCATAAAAAATGGAAGAACTGGTGAAGGGTAATAAAGCTGCTGCAGCCACAAGGCGTCTGCTTCTATTACTGTTTTAGGACTTTGACCATGATGAAAGGCATCTTAGTTCCCACTTTGCCTTGAAGACTATGGAGGTGTGTTAAAAAACTTGTTTGTTCAGACAACTTCCTGACCTGTCAACACTCCTCATATTTCCCTCTACATTATACTTGATGCTCCAGGAGCTGACTTCTCTAGCTATATTGAGCCAGAAGTTCACATAAGAAAAAGGAACAAGTGAAAACACTTACTACTGCATTTTCAGATGTGACACCATTACCTGCTTCTTGTTTCATGACAAGATTTATTAAGATAGGGGCAGATGTGGTGAATTACACAGGACATGCTAGGACAAGACACGCTTCCAGAAGCCACTAGATAAATCAGGGTGACTGCTGGTAAGGAAATGAGAAACTTGAACCTTTCCAAAAATTTGTGCAGGAGCTACAGTAGAGGCAAGGCTGAAGGTCAAGCACACTACAAAACTCATGTGCAAAACAGGCTCTGGGATGAAGGGAAAGGCAGCAATGAAGTCAGGCAGGCAGAAAGAGACACCAAGGCTGTTGAAAGAGAGAAAGGAAGACAGAGATCAGCAATGCCCAAATGACATACAGTGATGGACGAGAACAGTATTCGGCTCATGGTGAGCATTTTTTTTCTGTTGAAGCAGGTCTGGTTTTTTAGGTCTTATTCACCACAGATAGCACTTGTAGCTAGGCTACCAGTGTTGCCGAAAGCAGCAACTGCAAAGAAAGAACTCTCTAAACCAAATGCTAGTTTAGAAAGCTGATATTGGTTTACTAGCAGAGTTGGCCAAGTTTGGATGCTAGATGAAACTAGCGTATCACATCAAAAAATTGCAACATATTTATTTTGTAACTTATTAGCATAAACATGCCTAACTCCATTAATTCTGCAGTTACTGATTGGTGATAACAGTCACATTCATCATTGGTTTGGTATATTAAAATTAGCTTCACCCCTCATGAAAATTAGCATGCATGCTCCTAGCAGGTGTGGGGGCATGAGTTTTCAGTGCTCTGAATTGAGGTGGTGGTTGCCATCTCCGACTGACACATTTAATTTTGGCTCACTTTCAGCCTTTCCTAAACAGTTTTTGATGGTTTTGTACCCTCTAATCTCCATAATGAGGGTTTTGACTAGAAAAGCCCTGCTTAGGTCTGGTTCCACACACCCCCAAGGAAGAACAGCTCATTAAAACTTTCTAAACAACGTTCTACTTGCTATCTCCAGGTGCACACTATCTTATATTTTCTACTAACTGGTTGGAAGATTTCTTCATTGCCTAATCCTTTAAGTAGTATTCTTTGTAATACTGATTTACCACTCTTAAGGCAGTAAAAATTATTTGGCCACCTTATGGCAACACTAGTAGCCCTGGCAGATGTAATGAGCTATTAATTAAAAAAAGAAATCAGGATCAGGGCTGGTACATCCTGACACAACTTTGAAAAGGTAGCTGGAATCTGACAAACACATTTTTTGTAAATAATCTTAAAAGTTTTCTACAGACATGGAAAATATAATTGTGAGGAGAGTGGTAATTAGGAAATATACTCACTGAAGATTCATACAGAGAAGTGAATCTCAGTTTAAAACATGAACAGTATCAAGGAATTTTTGGGATGGGGACACTAAAGAAATCTTCCCTGCCATATAAAAAAAACCAAACCCAAAACAAGTTAGAAAGAGCCTGTGGTGACTCTTGGCAAGCAGAAAGAGTAACCATTCTGGTCCACTGAAATTACCAGATGGAAGGTGGGCACCATCATGAGGATGCCATAGAAACTGACCCCACACAGGTGTTTTCTCTGATGAAACAGAAAAGCTTACCTGTACTTTATTGTAAGAATGACTTCAGACACGTTTATTTTACCAATTTTTCACTGAGAGGTAATGACCTATGTGCACCTTAGAGTCAGACCTGTCACTACAGTCATCAACCATTATGTGTGCTGGAACTACAGACCGTAAATATCTTTACACCGTACCCTTTTCTGTTGTTTTATTAAAATAAAAGAATTACTTATTCCCACTCAATGCATTGAAAAATGTGTGTGCTGTGGGAATAATATAAACTCTACCTCATTAAAAAGTATTAAATATCAAATGCCAACTTAAGGGAAATATCTATATTTAGTTTTTAGCATGAGCGTGTAACTCCTGCATTTACCTCAGTTCAAGACTGAGGTGTTGTTGGTTTTTTTTTCTCTTTTAATCCTTTGCTTAAATTGGCCATATTCTGCAATATTTCTATGAACGCATGTTATAGTTTGAGCCGGCTGCCCGGGCTGACAACAAAGAACCTTGCAGCCACTGTCTCACTCCTGCTCCTAACGTGTCCCTTTAGGAAGGAGGGAGAGGAAACTCAACTAAAAAAGTCTCAAGGATTGAGAATAGGACAGGTAAGGTTCATTCACCACTTACAGTCATGGGCAAAAAATAGAGTAGACTTGGAAAGAAAACATAAATTTAATTTACCACCACCAGTTAGCCATCAGATCAGAGCAGGACAGTGAGAGGAATACACAAATACAAACCAATCTTAAATACACTTCTCCCACACTCACTCTTCCCTTCTTCCCAGCTACCTCCTCACCCCCATTGGTGCAAGGGGAGGCAAGGAGTGGGGAGTGCATTACATCTGGCCATTACTCATTGTCCATGGCAATTGTCCTTCTTGGGAAAGAGATCTCTTCACAGTTTTCCTGTGATGCCACATGGTGTCCATCTCATGAGAGGCAATCCCCTCCCTCCATGTCAGTTCATCTCACCAGTGTGGATCCGACCTCAGGGTTGTGGGTCACTTTGGGCACATCCTCTGCTCCTGCGCTGTTTCTCTTTCCCCTCTCATATGGGGTCCTCAATGTACTGCTGCATTCTGAATGTTCTTGCCACAGTCAGTCCCCTCAGTCGGCAGGCAATCATCTCCCTGTCATCTCACTCACCATGGAACTTGGGGAAAAAGTTCTGTGCCTTTCTCCCACCCTTTCCTCACCGAGTACATTCCTTTGCTTTCTTCTCACCTACCCTTCCTTCAAACAGAAAAAACCCTAATGCAAAAGACAGAATAGAAAGAGATTACAAGAGATACAAAAAGAGCCAACTGTCCCAATATGTTTCCCCCTTAAATACATTGAACCAAGAGGCTCTGATTGACTTGGCCTTGGCCAGAGGTGGATCCAGCTTCTACCTGGGACTGAGGTAGGCTCTGGAAGTTACACAAGAGTCATCCCCCACCACCCTTCCCCCACTACCAAAACCAGTGTCAGACTCAAATCCACGAAAATGCATCACATATGTTGCTCTTTCTCCTAATAGATTTACCAGATTTTTCAAAGAAATTAAGTGTAGTCATCCGTAATCCTCATAGTTCATGAGTTCAGCACCTTCTAAAGCACAAATACGTAATAGAACATGAATATTCACAGCTACCTTCAAAGCCACGGTACATCACTGTGACATTAATACCAAACAGAAGGGACTTCCCACTGGAAAGCTGGTGCAAGTAGGCATAGGCAGACTGTTCATCTATCCAATAATTTGCTGTCATGTGTGTCACACAAAACTGACAGCACAAGTTGTTAATAGGCATAATGTCACTGCAACATGTCACTACAACCACAACTACAAAAGCACATATGTACATCAGATTGTGGGAAACACAGAAGGCAGTTGTGCTAGGAACAAAATTCTCGGCCAACACAGCTTATCCTAAACTCACATGTTTAAGTGTCCAATAGTAATTAAAAATACTTCACATAACTCCTACCTCTTTAAATATCAAGCACTTTCACAAAGGTTTTTTTCAACACTACCAGAGAGAAATAGGTGGAAAGATAGATTTAGGCTGAACTCTCCAGTTGCACAAATTAGTGTCGCCACAGATGGGAATAGTCTTTTTCTTCCTGTACTTCAAGAAATTTGTGCTAAGGATGTGCCTGCTGCAGCTGTGATGGAGAGGGTGCATCACTATGTGAATGGGTACAAGTGGGAGGATAAAAGCCTTGTTAGTCTCTTGTCATGGATTTGTCTGAAGGAGTTTTGGGAAGCTGGGGTAGAGATGTGTGGGATGGCTCTTGCAAAACTTTGAGAGCCTCTCCCAACCCCAGTTAGAAGCTGGGCCTGCCTCCGGGCCAGGGCCAGACCAGTCAGTGTCTCTGTCATCAAGCTGTTTAAGAGACGACACCATTGTTCTCTTTTGGCTTTGTCTTATTTTGATCTGTCTGTATTTGTGTTGGGTTTTTTTTCCCGCTGGAGGAGGGAGACATGAGAGAACAAAGGAATCTTGTCCTGAGAAGAAAGTGGGTGAGAAGCATTCGCAAGGAGAGGGAGAGGGAGAAGGCCATGGGAGCAGAAGTTCTCCCTGGAGCCCCGTGACGGTTGAGATGGCAGGAAGATGATTGCTTGCCAGCTGGGGAGATCAATGATGGCAAGAACTTCCAGGATGTGTTGGTATGTGCACACCCCTAGGCAAGAGGGAAGAGTGATTAAGCATCAGTGGGGGATGTGGCTGCAGAGAGCCATGGCCCTGGTTGGAGACTCACAGGGAGGATTGCCACCTGTGAGGCGGACAGCACACGATATGAAGGAGAGACTGCAAGGACCCTTCTTTCTCAAGAAGGAGCTGTCATGGACAATGAGAAGTGGCCAGATGGACTGCACCTCCCACCCCCTGCCCCCCTTGCACTTGTGGGAGGAGTTAGCCTGGAAGATGGGAGAGGTAGAGGTGGGGGAGAGTATATTTAAGATCAGGTTGTATTTATTTATGTATTCTTCTCACTATCCTACTTCCATAAATGGTGGTGGTAAAATAAATCTACGTTTTCTCTCGAAGTCTCTCTGTTTTTTACCTGTCATCTTAAGTGGTAGATTGTTACCCTCTCTGTCCTTAATCTTGATCCTTGAGTCTTTTTGGGTTGAGTTTTCTCCCTCCACATGAGTGTAGGGGGAGGAGTGAGAGAGTGATCTCGTGGTTCTCTGTTATTGGCCCAGGCAGTCAGCTTGAACCACGACATCTCTCTTCATTGCCAGCAAAGACGGAGTTAAATAATGTTGGAGAAGAGTTGCATTTTTTGTTTCTGAAGGTTTCTCCCCACACCTTCAAGCTCTTAACTCTGAATTAATTAAGCAAAGCAGAATAGTAAAATAGTGTTAAAATACCATGCCAAAAAGAAAAACATTTAACTTCTGTGCAGTTAGCTTCTGTGGCAGGCTGAGGCATATCAAATTAATGTTTCTGCAAAATCTGGAAATAATGCTTTGCATGTAAAGCCCAGCAGTGTCAAATGTCACAGTTTCGTATGATATGTTGAACTGCTGGGGAACCAGCTGCTGCGGGAGTCCAGCATGAGTGGATGTAATGATGAGCACTTGAGAGCCCATCTGCAGTCCACTGCCTGGCGCTGTTCCTATTCTGGCTTGATCCTGGACTTCTCCTGCCTGCTTTCCATGTGGTGTTGTTCTCACAAAAGACATTCTCCAAAAGTAGTGTATCAGTATCGCAAATTGTCAGAAACTGTGTTTTTCTCCTTCATTTCGTCTTTTTTCTTCCTTGCCTTTCTGCAGATAAGAATATATCATAACAAACTTGACCCTCCATAGAATTTACTGCACTCTTTTTTACAAAATTAACTTTTGGTTGTTTACTTGGCTCTCACTTTTAAACAAATAAAATGGTTTGTTCTATGTTTAGATGACTAAAATTATGTTTCAGTTATTTATTAATAATAGGCAGAGCGAGCCAGCCCAACAAGCTTCCTCTCGACAAGAAAAGCTTTCTCCTTCTGGATGAATAATGCAAATTGGAGAAATAACATCGCTCCTGCATTTTATGTGTAGGCAGATAATGTCCTATCCCTCAGCAAATGCATTAGGCAAACAAGAACACTTTGGCGAAACAGTTGTCTTCCAGAATAGAACATGGTGTTCTTGCCATAGGAAAAAGAACTTTCCAAGTAATACTTGGAAATACTACAGTATTCTTAACTTTGTGTTTTAAGATTTTGATGTGCAGCTGCTTTTGGCACCTTGCCTTTGCAGTCATGACTGGAGTTGCCGCAGCAGATGTTACAAACGAATGGTCCTCCTTAGTGCCAGCAGAAATACCTGGTTCCAAAGGGCTCATGCCATTCCCAGTAGGTAGGAAAACAGGGTGATGCTTAATCCCAATGAGGCAATGCTATAAAGCTGCAGGGAGCATGTTGGATTTGTGTGGTAAGTTTTTAGCATCAGGGGGTGGCTACAGGGGTGGCTTATATGAGAGGCTGCTAGAAGTTTCCCACATGTCTGACAGAGCCAGCTCCAAGACAGACCCACGTCTCACCAAGTCCAAATCTATCAGCAACAGTGGTAGCATCTCTACAATGATATATTTAAGAAGGGAGAAAAAAACTCCTACACAACGGCGGCCAAAGAAAGGAGTGAGAATATGCAAGAAAAAACAATGCTGCAGACACCAAGTTCAGTGGAGAAGGAGGGGGAGGAGGTGCTCCAGGCACCAGAGCAGAGATTCCCCCATAGCCTGTGGAGGGCCATGGCGGAGCAGGTGTCCACCTCCAGCCAGTAAAGGACCCCACACTGGAGTAGGTTGATGCCCAAAGGAGGCTGTAACCTCGTGGGAAGCCAACAGTGGAGCAGGCTCCTGGCAGGACCTGTGGACTCGTGGAAAGAGAAGTCTGCACTGGCGCAGGTTTGCTGGCAGAACTTGTGATGCGTTGGGGACCTATGCTAGAGCAGTCCGTTTCTCAAGGACTGCACGCCATGGAAAAGACACACTGGAGCAGTTTCTCAAGAACTGTAGCCCATGGGAAGGACTCATACCGGAAAAGTTTATGGAGGATGCCATGCTGGAGCTGGGGAAGAATGTGAGGAATCCTCCTCCTGAGGAGGAAGGAGTGGCAGAGACATGTGATGAACTGACTGCAACCCCCCAGTTCCCATCCTCCTGCATCACTGGTAGGGATAAGGCAGAGAAATCAAGAGTATAGTTGAGCCAAGGAAGAAAGGAGAGGTGGGTGGTAAGTACATTGAAGCTCATTACCCTTCTCTGATTTAATTGCTAATAAATTAAACTAATTTCCCCAAGCTGAATTTGGTTTGCCTGTGAAGGAAATCACTGAGTGAACTCTCCCTGTCCTTATCTTGATCTATGAGCTGCTTTTTATATCTTCCCTGTCCAGCTGAGGATGGGAGTGATAAAGCAGGTGGGCACCTAGTGTGCAGTCGGGGTGAACTTACCACAAATTTGGCACAGAATGACCCGCAAACATATGCTTGATACCAGCACTTGGTATGCTTACTGATAGTAATCTTCCCAGCAGGACCTTAGAAACTGTGATAATGTTCTCTGGAAGGAGCCAGGTTATGCCCCCTTTTATTAAAGAAAGTTACTCTGATTTGCGTATTTTGAATGCTCAGACTTTTCAAGGGCTTAGGTGAGAAAGTTGCCACTGCTGCAGCTGGCTGAACAAACCCTATTTTCCAGAAATACCTTGTTAAGCTGGTGCTAAAGACTTGGATTTTTATACATATCAGTAAAGAAATAACAAGAAAGAATTGTCCACAAGCCTCATAGTATAAGCTCTCTAAGGTAGGGAGTTTCATGACAAGGATTGCTTTATATATTCACAGGAAATTAAAAACCATGTATTTACAGAACATATATGAATGTATTATGCATACTGAATACAACAGATGTATTTCTGAAATGTTCTAAACTAGGTAGTAATTCAATTATTATTACTTATGTTTAAGTTACTGTATAGAAAAAAACCAAAATAACAAACCCAATTGTCTCTGTCTGATCTATTTAGGAAATAAATGCAGACAAGGTAGGATGTTCTGATACTCTTGTAGAAAATGTCATAATTTTTTTCTTCTACTTTCTTCATCTTAAAAGTGTGGGTGGTGAAGAGAGCTGATTAATGTCTGGAGGTCACAAATGAACTGTGTCTGTGGAAAAGATCTAAATAGAAAGAAGATAAGAAGGCAGCCTGGACAAAGGCAGAGAGACAGAAAACACGAGAAAGTAAAAAAAAGTCAGTTATACAGCAACTTTGACAGCTCCATGTTGAACGTGGGAAAGATTAAACGAGATCTGAGATGGGGCTGAATAGAAGACTGAATGTTCAAATATACTTTGAAAAAAACCCTCAGTGCATTAGAAAGTTAATTCAAAGCCAAGGTTTATCTCTGGGATGGTTTATACGTGATGTAATGTGGCATAAACAAAAGAGAAATAATGTGGTTATTCAGAACAATTTTCCCACAGAATTATAATGAGAACTATGCCCGTGCAGAATACACCAGAACTCATTAATATCCCAAAGAATCTGCCTCCCAGGTAGTGGTTCAGTCATGCCGTGTAAATTTTGCACACGTTTGCAAAGGTACTGGGTCCCTTCCTCCTCCAGGGCAGAGAATCCTGGTTCCCAGCCACCTCCTCTGTCACTTGGCCCATACATACTGTGTACTGGCATGGTCTAGTGACCTACTGGAATGGTGCCTGGAGTCTTGGACTAGGCTGCAGTTTGACCTCACAACCATTTCTTCAGTCACTCCCTAGACTGAAGATTTATTAAAATTTCAATGAGACTTTGAAAGGAAAATACCCTAGAAGTTCTGACTATGATTTAAGGTTTTTGAACTTCAAGTGTCAGAATGAGGCATTAGAGATTGAGAACATTCCAGGGAAGGTTGTTCCTTGCTTCTCACTTCATCTAGCAGAAAAGTAAAACTAATCTTCTATTTCCTCTGAGTTACTGATAAACATTCATCCTGACTCTAGACACAAACAGGGTATCTGTCCATCACATAAAAGCTTTCTGAATATCATGTTTATTTCCTGAAACAGGAGAGAGCAGATAGTGCCAGATTCTAGTTTTGTCTGTTTGTGTGGCTGCAACGCTTAGCTGCTCAAATGAATACTCAACAAGTCAGTGATAGACTGGGCACAGGAATCGCACATCTCCATGCACTCTGCACTGGACTACATGCCTCAGTCTCACTCTTTAAAGAGTTTCCCCAGCTTAATTCTCTTCAGGATGGGTTATTGTAGGGTATTATCTAGACAGATCAAAACAGAAATGTAAGAGCCTCTCTACACAATCTATTCTTTGGCAATAATGCATACAAGAAACAATGTATGGCCTTTGTATTTTGAATGGTCCAGAATGTTTTACTATTGTATATGTCTTTGGCAAAAGTAAGAGTTATACAAGCGTTATACAAGGTTAGGGCTGGGCTGGCCACTAAACATGAACAGACGCTCTCTAACTCCCTCCTCCTCCCCAAATGGCAAGGAAAAGGGAGTGAGGTAGAGAGGATTACATATTGGAAAAGAAAATTAAAACAGCTTTAACAAATAAGGAAATAATAAAAATAGTGAACTATATACACATATACAAAACTGATATCGAACCCAACTCCACCCCCGATAGCAATCCCCAGGCAGCACAGGCGACTCTGAGGAAGCCTTAGGCTCAGTGGCAGCGGGATTTGGGTACAGGAGCTGGGTTCAGAAACTCAGGATTGGGATCAAAGGCAAAAGATCGATCTGAGTCATCCCTGGACAAGGGCCATTGGAGAAGAGAAGAAGGAGGAAGAAGACCTAAACCCTCACGATCCCTCAGTTTTGTACTGAATATGACATATACATATATAACCGAATGCACTTGTTGGTCACTTATTCTATCTGTAACTCATCAGCAATTCAACATTTTACTTCCTTGTGACCCCTCTTACCTCTTGGCAATCCCCGTGTAACACACAAGATCCAGCAATGGCCTTGGTCACTATAGGAATAAGCAAGAGCCTTTCTGCATACCAATCCCAGGAAGCAATTGTAAACACCAGGTGTTATCGCTGCCAGTAGCAGACACTGTCTGCAAAAACATGCTGCTGACTTCAGAAAGTGAAGCCTCTAGGAAGAGACTTGGATGAAAAGTAAAAACCACTGAATAGAATTGGTTCTATTTGGCTGAAACCAGGACAACAATAATGGAACAATATGCCTTCATACCAATTCTCATCAGAAGTTTTCCGTTTTTGCACCTCAAAACTTCCTGGTAAAACTGGAGACTAATTTGAATCTGTCAATCTAAGTGCTGCAGTTCTCTAACTTGTGTTTTGCCTTTTAACTGTTTTTTGCTACTGCTGCTTTAAAATCTGATTTTCTGCAGGTAAGTCAACAGCAGGTCAAATTATAATATCTTTTGTGTGAAACTAATTAATCTAAAAATATGTAACATGGGGTTATTTTACAGGCAGAAATTAAGTTCTGTGAAATAAATCATCTGCTAAAAGGCTATTTGAACAGGCTAAGAAAGCTTTGTGGATCTGTTTATAGTTCTACAAGGACTTCTCTCCTCGTCATCATTCACATATATTTCTTTTGTGGCAACTCTTAGATACCATGAAATATACAGTGGTAGCTTTTTATGTGGAGCTATAGGGAACTATCCAGAAACGTAATAGTAAGACTCAATGAGACAATTTTTGAGAGCAGAGGAAAATATGAAATATTCTTTAGTAGTAGAACATGTTCATTTTCTGTTAAAGGAGACCAATAATGTAATTATATTTCGTTTGAAACCTTTCTTTTGATATATGGTAGATACACAGGAAAGTTACAGTGTAGTACTGTTACAGCAATCATAAAGAGAAAAATTTTAAAGGAGTGAGGGAAAGCCAGTCTGAGAACTGGGGCTTATTTTGCATTCTGGGCAGAAACACAAATTTCATCATATGTCTGTCAAAACTGGTGCAAGAAGCAGCTCACAAAACATATGTGATAAGAATCTTTAAAGATGAAATTTTCAGACATCTTTGAGGAATATTCTTGTAATAGTGAGATGAGCCAAGTTCTTAGGTAGTCAAGGTGTTAGTGGAGAATTTTCGATATTGTCTTATTAATATTGAATGCTTTATTAATGCTTTATTAATGCTTTATTAATGCTTTATTTATGTGTGAGTATTAACTCACACAGTCAAGTCATGCTAAAATTGGTTGTGAAGTATCTGCATATTTTTAATCGAAGAAACTCCTAAAGCCGCAAAATACTGCTGAGCACAGAATATGAAACTGTACCGCTGTTACTCTTCCTGAGTAGTAGTTACTTCTTGAGTAGCCCCTTAAAAACATGAGGAGCACTTGCAGAATAAATGCCTACTTTTCCAAGTAAAAGGAATAAACAATTTGTGTAGTTGATCCCAAATCTTATAACAGGTGTGAAGTAGTGCAATAGTGGTTGCTTTTCTGGCAACCGTTCAGCAGCTCCGATACCACAATCAGCTTGCTACCCTGGCATTTATAGCAGCCTGCACTGTTGTGAACACGAAGCTTTGCCAGCAGTAGCAAATCAAGAGAACACACCACCCAGTAGAGCTTTGAGGTTGGAAAGGTCCCACATTTCCTCAGTGGCAAAATGTACACCCATGCCCAATTCTTAATCTTTGCTTCAGTATGTAGTTCGTGCCTACTGAAAGACTCCCGTACCAAATGAGGTGCTGTAGAGAAGACGTCTCCTTCAAATTGCATATTAAAATTTAAGGGGAAGTAATCTGTAATCAGGGCTGATATAAAGTAGATTGTGCTCATCTTATTCCAGCCATAAACTCATAAAGTAGTATGCTGATCTAGGAGTTGCATGTCTATCAAAGCAGCTGGCTTTCTGCCTGCTTGAGCGGACGGCTCAAAAAGCCAGTTGCTCACAGCCTAAATGATTAGTCAATTATCTGCTACTGCAGTGATGCTAGTGTTGGTACAACTGACAACAGTTTTCTCAAAACAGCAAATTGTCTCCATTTAATTCCATCAGTAGGGTAGATGACAGCCATGCTCACTATATTTCAAGTACGGGGAACTTTGGTCATGCTTGCCGTGTCTAAAATTGCCTTAATTCCTTGTTCACCTAGTCTAAATTTAATTCCTTGTGCCTAGTGTTTCCCAGTGCCTCACTGTACACTCACTCAGGATCTGTGAACTTCTGAGACCAACAGAAGATTTACTCTGTGGCTCAGACCTGGAGATTTATGTGTCAAACAGACTAACTCAGTGTCCTGGTTGGAGGCCAGAGACCTGGCTAGATCGCACTTACACTGACAGAGGGCCTCTGCAGGCAGTGTCTCCTCAATGCTGATGTAGTCTTCATGAGCAGATGGATTTGCATCCTGTGTTATTTCAAGTTGTGAACGAAATAAATGTACCTTACTAAGCAGCATAAAGGTGGTATGTGCAATGTGCACAG
The DNA here is from genome assembly GCF_000703405.1 of Apaloderma vittatum. Classification (NCBI taxonomy): domain Eukaryota; kingdom Metazoa; phylum Chordata; class Aves; order Trogoniformes; family Trogonidae; genus Apaloderma; species Apaloderma vittatum. The sequence continues at coordinate 133,957 of NW_009693987.1, read as the reverse complement.
CAAGTAAGATTTTTCTCCCCTGATGTCTGCAGCCAGGTCTGATGAGGCCTCATTTGGACTACTGTGTCCAGTTCTGGGTTCCTCAGTTCAAGAAGGACAAGGAATTACTGGAGAGAGTCCAGTGCAGAGCCACTAAGGTGATGAGTGGACTGGAGCATCTCTCATACAAGGAAAGGCGAATAGGGCGAATAGGCGAAAGGAGAAGAGGAGGCTGAAGAGGGATCTCATCACTGCTTATAAATATCTACAGGATGGGTGTCAGGAGGATGGGGCCAGACTCTTCTGATGTCCAGTGACAGGACAAGGGGCAATGGTGACAAAATGGAAAACAGGAGGCTCAGCAGAAACATAAGGTAATACTTTTTAACCTTGAGGTTAACAGAGCACTGGAACTAATTGCTCAGAGAGGGTGTGGAGTCTCCATCCCTGGAGACTTTCAAAACCTGCCTGGACATGTTCCCATGTGATTGACTCTAAGTGCTCCTGTTCTAGGAGGCGTATTGGACTAGATGGTCTTCAGGGGTCCCTTCTAACCTCTATCATTCTGTGATTCTGTGGTGATAACCTTTGTTTTTGCCTAATAATAGTAGAGACCTGATGTGAAAGAGGTTTTATATTGGGGAGAGTATGTGGGACAACTTCCTCTGGCATTCCTTCCTTTTTCTTCTGAAAATGTAGTCATTGGCACTGTCTGTGAAAATGCATTTCTTTCTGAGGCAGTCTGACATTCTTAGCTTTCCAAACACTCACTCAGATCACACAAAACCATAAACTGAATTGTCTTAAACATTTTATTAAGTACTTTTTTTTCTCAGAGGGAAAACCCGTACAAAGAGGTGATGTAAACACAAACTGCCTAAGTCCTGTCTGATTTGCAGATAGCATGTTAAACCTGATTAATGTAATGACTTCACTAATGATGATACCTTCTCTTAAGCTTAAGAATATTTTTCAAACTGTCATGGCTGCTAAGTGAACGACTATGGTCATTTTTAAGTGCATCTGAAAAACAGGACAGTTTGTCAAATTACAGGTGACACAACTGGATTTTGTTTGTAAACAGCCTCGTTTTGAAAGTATTAGATAACTCCTCCAGAGTGCTTTTCATCCACTACTCAAGATTTTGAGGATGATACATGACAGCAATCAAGGATTTACCACCTTTGCCTCAATTTAGGCTCAGAGTGTGTGAGATCCAAGCACAGAAGTGTTTTCCTTATTGTGTTATTTTTCCCTCATTCTGTCAGCTACCTTTATTTCAATTCCTTTTTACTGAGTCTTCAGTTTAATCTCATTGCCTTGTTCAGCCCTCCAAGCCTCTTTTTAAGGTGCAATAAGCACTTTAAAAGACAATTCCTCTTTGTTACTAATTCAGAGAACAAAATGCTCAAGTCACACAAGTTTGTTCAAGGTTTCAATGTTACTGTTGTCACTACTCTTACTAAGCTCAATGGGAGAAAGACCATTGACACAGTTATGTTTTGTTAAGCATAGCCTCTGTTTTCCTTCTTGCTGTTGCTCTAAGTGACACATTACTCTGGAAAGTCCTCTTGTTGATTCCACTGAACGTTTTGTAAAACAAAACAGCTAAATTTAAATCCAAAGACATTGAACCAAAGAACCTGTTGTAGAGATCCACCGGGCTCCATTATCTGAGGAATCAACTTGTCTGGTTCAGTGTTTGCAGTCACTTGCCAATCCTGGTCCAAATTTCCTTTGATACATCATGGAATCACAGAATAGCCCAGGCTGGAAGGGATCTCATCTAGTCCAATCTTTCATGGTTCTAAAGCAGTCTTGCATATTACAGAATCATAGAATCATGGAACATTTTTGGCTAGAAGAAACATTCATAGAGTCCAACCTTTTCCTAGTGCTATCAACACCACTAAACCACATCCCTTAATGTGACATTTACCCACCTCTTAAACACCTCCAGGAACGGCAACTCAAACACCTCCCTGGGCAGGCTGTTCCAATGGCTGACAACATTCTCAGTAACGAAATTTTCCCTAACTTCCAACCTGAACCTCCCCTGACGCAACTTAAGGCCGTTTCCCCTTGTCCTATCTCTCTACACTAGGGAGAACAGATCAACTCTCGCCTCACTACAACCTCCTTTCAGGTAGTTGTAGAGAGCGATGAGGTCTCCCCTCAGTCTCCTCTTCCCTAAACAGCCCCAGGTCCCTCAGCCTTTGCTCGTAAGACTTATGTTCTAAGCCCTTTACCAGCTTGGCAGCCACTTCTGTACCCTCTCCAGCACCTCCATGTCCCTCTGGTAGTGAGGGTCCCAAAACTGGACACAGCACTCGAGGTGTGGCCTCACCAAAGCTGAATAGAGGGGCATGATCACTTCCCTGCTCCTGCTGACAACACCATTCCTGACACAGGCCAGGATGCCGTTGGCCTTCTTGGCCACCTGGGCACATTGGTTGGAGCAGTCTTGCAAAGACCCATATTTTAACCACTCTGCAAAGCATCCAGGAAAGTGTGACATTCAGGTCTTGCAAATGCATTCTTTGCATTCATGAAAATTATGTGATGGCTTTTTCTGTTGTTGTTTTATGCCAAAACCAAGAGATTTCAACTAGTTTGGGATTCCACAGAGCAAAGCGTTCTGAAACATGCAGCAAGCTCTGTCAAGAGCTTAGAACTTACATTATTATCTAAATATAAAACTAAGAGTAAAAGGAAAACACAATAACTTTCAAAATCCCTTGTAGCAGGGCCAGGAACAAGAAGCCAATGTTTCCAAATTATTTTCTATGAGCGTGTCTACCACACCACATTGTCTCATCAAAATAAACAGATTAAATTAACATCCCATCACATAAAACAGCTTCTACATGTAAATTATATGCATTTGTGTCTGTCTTGGTATGTGTAGGTATGCAGATGCAGTCCTATATATTTTCATACATTCTTTTTAAATTTTTCTTGGGTAGATGAAGTTCTTTGCCATTGAGCTTTAACTCTCACATGAAACAGAATTATGCTGGCTATCTTCTTTCAGAATAAACTGTGCTACAATTTTATCCTTTCTATTTCTTGTTTATCTTCTGCTTCAGTAACTTCACTTGTCTTTATTGTCTGCAAAATACTAAATAGAAAAAGCACTTGAAACAGTAGCACTCCAAGAGCAGGCTGGTGCCTTGCATGACCTTTGTCTTAGAACTGTCTGTATTTTTTTGGCAATGTTACACAGGCTTAAATCACTAGAGTGCAATTATTTGCACACACAGATATGTTGTTTGAACAATGCACACCTTAAAAATCTAATCATGAGATACTAGTACATAAAATGCAGTATTTAATTGCTGAAATAATAAAAAATATTGACTATTTATATATATAATTATTTGCTCTACGGGTTAATGCCTAGCTTTTAAAAAGAATCATAGACTCATAGAATGCGTTAGGTTGGACTTTTCATGTTCTTCCTCATGCGAGAACTTATGAAATCCTCAGTTCTGGCTGTTCAAGCCATCACTAGAGATCTGCTTAGTATGTGAGGACAGGGAAACTATTTTCAATTTTATGTATTTTTTTTTTTAAGTAGAGATGAATTTATAGCATTGGAGGAAAATTAAACGTTGTTCATTGATATACTGAAGCCAGCTAAAACGTGTCTGCAAATGGTTAACAACATTCTTTATCCCCTTCCAGCTCCTCTCTCTCAGCTCAACTTCTCTCCCTGCTTCTCACCCTCCTCTTGAGCTTGAGCAAGGGTGATTTTGTATGCATCAGTTTTGAAGGGCCCACATAGATTCTAAGGAGCTGGAAGTGCACAGAATCCCTTAGCTACAAAGGATGTGCATTTTACTGTTCAAGATCATGTTTTCTTTAGTATTTACTCAACTCACAATGACTAACACAACACCTATATAACCCCAAACTATCTTTAACAGTATTTTTCCTAGTAGTATGTCCCTGAAGTGACACCAAGGGCTTACATTTTTGGAGGTGTTACTGTGCTCTGTAAAATTTTGACAACTGTTTTCCTTTTCCACTAGGATATTTGCAAGCAGGATTATGACAAATGTGGTCTGCCACAATGAGGTCCAGAAAAATCTCAGGTGTTTCTCTCACAGCTGTTTAACCCTGGCCCTGCACTGGAGGCTT
>NW_009693987.1:122860-129817 GCF_000703405.1 Apaloderma vittatum | reverse complement strand
GCAGGAATGGGGGTTTGGGCAGTTCACTGCCAGATGTGTCAACTTCAGCTGCCCTTGATGGAGGCATTTCCACCGGTGGAATGCCAATCCCCTGCAGTCTGTGGAGACATATAAAAGATGTGTAGATGAGGTGTGTAGGGACGTAGATTGGTCTCAATGATCTTAAAGGTCTTTTCCAACCTAAGCAATTCTAGAGTTCTACGATTCTATGGTTTACCAGGCTGCAATAGCTAGTCCAGGTCTCTGCTGAAAATTTAGGGAGCAGACGTCAAACCGTCTCTCAGCAAACTCATGCTACAGGGAGCTCTGATTGTCTGCACACATACATGGACACCCACATGTGCACACATTCACGTATACACACAGAGAATAATTTTTAATTAATTTTTCTGTTGCTGCAGCTCTCCACCAACTGCAGCTTTGACGTACATAGAATGGCCTACTCTGGAAGGGACCTTAGAGATCATTTAATCCAGCCTCCCTGTCGCCAGGGACACCAACTCTTGACTAGATCAGGCAACACATGGGGACTGAACGGGATGTCTGGATGAAAGTTCTAACAATGAAGTAGCCAACACTTGCCTAAATTGCTTACAGAAGTTTAGATGTAATTGGAAACCTGAGGTCATGTGCAAATCAAGCTCCTGTTTCATTCCAACAGGACTTTAACTCTTGATAAATTTTGTAAGCAATTACCATAAAGGGCAACTGCCAGCACAAAACGTAGCAATGACCATGAAACTCTGTAGTATCCTGTGCTGCAGAACCACTCTGTTTTACATTTCTCAGAAACATTTGCCATCTGTCTGAAGAAGAGAATCCCCTACAGCATTTTTTTTCATTTTGATGATGGAAGTAGCATAATGACTCAGTCCAATAGCTCTTCTAATGGCAAACTACTGGCAATACAGGAGCTGTGAGAAAAATTAGATTTGACACCTGACTGTATTCTGAAGCTGGCAAAAAAACCCCCAGCAAACCCTCAAGGCTTTTTGAAGCAATAGATAATGCCATAAATGATTGCACTGAACATGAGCACTAAAACTTCAGGTGTAAAAGCTGAGTTTGACTATCATGCCCACATAAACACATGCTCCAAACCTTTGTATTTCACCCTGAGGGGCTGGAAATTTGGACTGAAATGCGATTATACTAAAACTGCTGCTATTTGGATTTAGCGTCTGTGACTTAAGTTACTATGATTGCTTCTGCTTATGGTATACCACTGGTTTCTGAGAGCTTTCCTCTGTTCAGCAGCTATTTTACAGGGTGCTGTTATAGTCTGCAGCAGAAGAGAGACATAGGAATGATCCTACTTTTAATACCATTGGAAATGTTTAATGTAAAATTTGTTCTTTGTAGAAAGAGATCTGTGCTGTGAGCAGAAGTCTGGATACAGGTATACAAATTCAGCTGAAATGGATTTAGGTACTGCCATTATATCTCGTGATTAAAAGGGGAATTGCTGTGTCTTATAATGTCATTGTCTTTTCACATTCAGAAAACATTAGCAGGAAATTTCAATGAGCTTTTCTATAAGAGAAATTTACATTATTTTTTTATCAGAAAATATAAGTAGTCTTTCACATACATTTTTTTCATGAAAAAAACTACTCTTTTTCTGATTAATAAGAAAAAAATAAATTTTCTTAGGAATTAGTTTCTGGTTATCCATAGTGTGTAATGTTTTATTGTAGTTTTATTTAATTTAACTTAAAACTAGATATATGGAAAGATTTTTTCTTCCAGAATTGGCTATAACAAGAAATAACAAAAGAAATGGACATTAAAATCTCAAATGAAAAACAAAATATGAATTTTAATGACACTTAAAACCCACTGGCTTTGAAATAAATAAGGGCTACATATCTAGAGCAAAAACTAATATTCTTTACTAAGCTGTTGCTATCAAGATCTGTAGCGATGGGCTACAAATCTTTCCTCTTAGAGCTGAGAAATATGAGTCAAGTTTTGTTGCAAAGCGCTATCAAATTCCAGGATGATGATAATAGAGAAGAGTGGTTCTGAAATCTTTTAAAGACAGATTGTTTAACAACACTCCTGCTTGTACTGTCCAGAAGATGTCTTTGATAACCGTAAGAGCTGAAACAGCTGAAGATTTATAAACAGAATGAGCATTTAGACATCATCTTACGTACTTCTTAGTAGAAAACAGTCCACAATTTTTCTTTGTAGATCTTTAAATAAGAAATGGTTGGCTGGGGATGAAACAACTCTGAAAAGATACAGAACATCAGAAATTAAAGGTTTAGAGCCAGTACAATATCTCAACTGTAATGCAACTGTCAGTCAAATGAGATGATATCAATAATATGCTTTGCATTTATGCATTATAGCTCCTTCCCACCCAGCCTCTTAAAAAACCCTTTCTAATATTAAGCACTTAATATGCCAGTTGGTTCCCATGTTTGGTTAGTAATATATATGCCTGGGGACTGTGCCATTTTTCTAGCTGGCTGTTCACTGTCTCAAATGACTTGCTGTCAGCACATTTTCCTGTTGCAGGCTGATGGGGACTAGAAGTAAATACACTAGTGACTTCAGTCAAACCTCTGCTCTGAGTAAAGTCTATGGGGGATCCTGTTTTGAGTAGGAAGCCCCTTTGAACTTCGAACGTGACTCAGCAGAGGTGCGTTGTCTTTCACAGCTCAGAAGAGAATTGCATGCTGTGGGAAACAAACACCATCATGTTTGTTGTCATTTGTTGTGCTGAGTAAATCTGAAAAGGCTCCTACAGCCTACAAGCGTAGATCTTATGTAACAGGGCCCAGTATTCAAAATAGCTCAGCATGAGATTGTTGTCATTTAGGAAACCAGATCAGGAAGCTGTTTGATATTTTTGCAAATCCTTTCCATGTCAATGGCCTGTCTTAACTTTAATGGCCCTAAGTTTCCAATAAAAAACGTAAGATTATGTCATTTTTCTTTGGAACTATGTTAACATATATATATATATATATAACACTATGTAAATATATATAACACTATGTAAATATGTGTAAGTATTAACAACATTGCCTACATTTGTTGTTATGGAATAGGTGCTGCAATCACAGCCTACCACTGTCTCACATCTGATATGGCCTTTAGTACATGATTTCTGTGGTACTTTACTACACGGGGTTCTTCTTAAATGAGACTTGTAAATCTAACTAAGTGGGCAGTCTCTGTTAGCTATATTGTAAAAAAGAACGATGAGATGCTTAGGTTGTGTTTGTGTTGACTGCTTAGTTAAATGGTTACCAACACAGTGGTTTCCAAGTACACTATCGTGTAGCAGAGCCATCTCCTACTGTCTTAAATACAACAATGTAAAGAGGGCATTTGTGTCGACTGGGATACAAAAGGTGTTACATTATAATGTTTTGACCAATACGACTTGTTTTTATTTTTTAAAAAAGCCTAACGCACCAAGCTGGTTTGAAATGAATAGCACTTTGCACTTTAAGTCATAGATTGTACTGCATGGACAATAAGATAAAAAAAAGCTTGTCTTTGTAACGAAAAGCAAACATTCAGGTATCAAACAGCTACTGCACGTACTCCTAAAGAGCAACTAGTGCATATCACAGCCTCAGAGTTCTCTGTAATTCCCAGATATGAGCATTTTACAAGACACATCTTGTCCTTCAAGTCTAATGAAATTCTCAGGAAATGAATGAATTAAAAGTTCCATTTCTGTTTAAAGTAAAATTCTGATAAAGGTACTAAGAGCAATAGTTTTTGAACTATGAAAATGGTGAAATAAGAGAAGAGAATACGTACTACTCCTAACATGATACACACTCCATTAAAACTTAAAACCAGCAGGCTATCCTCAGACTATTGTCAAATTAGTTCTTTAAGACAAAAAGAAAAATATAGATGGTGTTGAAAGTTGTCCTGTGGATACCATTATCTCTGGCCTACCCCAGGCTGTAGTGACTCTGAGTTGGGAAGTGAATATATTTTGATCTCTGCCAAGACTTTGCAGCACATTAAAATGGAATAACTGGATATATTTGTCAGTATCAGAACACTCGAGCACTTGGATGATCACTATGTTGTGTGAATTTTCTAACTGGTATGCAGAATTTGGCTGTCATTATATGGAGTGGTTTAAGAGTTCTTTTCTGGATTTAGCCCAGTTACAGTCAAGGCTGCTGCTGCTGTAAATCATTTGAGTGTTATGAAAGACCTTCTGCTAGGCTGACAACACTAGCAGTGCAAAATGAAGTACTTAAAAGCCCGTTAGCTCAGTCTGTTAGAGCGTGGTGCTAATAACACCAAGGTTGTGGGTTCGATCCCCGTTCGGTCCCCATGTGTTGCCTGATCTAGTTGAGAGGCATCCCTGTCCGTGACAGGGAGGTTGGATTAAATGATCTCTAAAGTCCCTTCCAGCCTAGGCCATTCTATGATTCTATGAATCTACTTTAGTCATGACAGCTCTTCCTCAGCTGAAGAGCAGAAGCAGTGCTACAAATTGCTGAAGCAGCCCTGACAGCTGCTACTGCGTTGTCTTCATACTCCCATTAACCCCAGATCCTCCAACAGCTCCACTTTCTTGTCTGATTAACTCCCATACAGATCCCATGTTTCCAGTATTTAGACAAAGCAAATGGCTGAGAAGTGGAGGCCAGTGGGAGTTTTGACATTGCTGATCACCAGCATCCAAATAGTGACTACGTTAAGGTTAGTTTGGGCTGTGGGGCTACACAAATTTGGCACAGAAGTAGATGCACAACCTAAGTGCCCAGCTACTTGTGTATTGGGGCCTTACAGGCACAAAACATTAGACGGTGGATTCTGATAAGAATGACAAAATGCCATACACAAAACCAGGCAGAGTAGAATGCAACCGAGTCACCAGCTTCAAGGCCACAGCTCTCTGGAAAGAGTCCACAGGTGGCTAGGATTTCAATTCCCTCACCTCATCTCTCAGACTACCCTGCCCTCACATTCACTGGGAACGCTCCCAGCTCAGCAAAACCCCACTATGCAGAAGCCTGCTCATCTCCTCTTAGCTCTCCTCACCATGCAAAGGTGCAGCATAGCTCCTGCCTTGGCTTGCACAACTTCAGCTCCCAGTCTGTCACCTTACTAAGGAAAATAGTCCGGGATTGGGTGTAGTGGAAAAGATTCTGTGCTCTGGCTCCTCTTGTGGTCGCATTTATGCTGCATCAAAGGTGCCTTTTTGTGCTTTAGCTTGCTGTGCCCAAAGGGACTGGAAAATCACGGTGACTTCTCAAGACTGGTAAGACTTCCGAACAAGCTCTCTGTACGAAGAACAGATGATGCAGAGTGTGGAGACACTGACTAAATTCATCCATTCAAAACTGCAAGGTGGGTAACAGGAGAAAGCATTTCCCCTGCAGAATAGTATTAGTGGGTTAGGCAGACTCTGTATCCTTCCTTAACAGATTTCATAGACTAAAAGAAAATTTACAAATGAAATGGTCTTCTGGAAATTTAGGGTTGGAAGTGCTTTTTGGTACAGTTTTACTGGCAACAAAAATCACTTGCACAGAAATTCACTGTAAGATCCTTGATAATATACAAGCCTAAACTCTAAAAAAAATAAAAAATAACCCCCCCAGTTCCTAGAACTCAAAATTGCCCTAAACTGTATTGTGCAATATTTTTAAGGATCATTCTCCTAGACAAGTTTTCTGGAATATCACAACATATTGGCTTTAACTTTCTCCTTGTAAACCACTTTTTAAACTCAAATACTGTAATTATCTTTTAAAGAAATTCATCATTATTACCACTATTTTCTAGTAAAATGTTTCATTGGTTTTGCAAACATTATTTTTAATGGGATGATCATCTTCCTTCCAAATATTGAAATTTTTCACTGCACATATAAACAGAAAATTGAACTTTCCCTCCTCTAGTTGAAACACCTTTTGATTTTCAGTCTTTAAAGAAAACTTAAAGTTTCCATTTTTTTCCCAAACTGAATAATAATTTTACCATTTTTAAATAACATGAGTTGATGTAATCTAACAGATCTTGTCATAAATGCCAATGGTCTCACTTATGTCTGCGTTCAATATTTCTTAGAAGATCTATATGATTAAACACTCCTCCACTAGATTAGATTGGATTAGATTACGAACATTCATTCTTCAGAGGTATTCATGGTGTGTAGAATGCAGAGCACAAAACCAGTCACTGATTTTCAGCACTGGGACGAATACAAGAAGCTGATGATACTTGGTCTCGCCTCCTAAGTAACAAGCAATAGGAAAAAAGGAAATGGTCTCAGGTTGCTCCAGGGGCTGTTTAGACTGGATATTAGGAAAAACTTCTTCACTGAAAAGGTTGTAGAGGACTGGAACAGGCCGCCCAGGGAAGTGGCTGAGTCACCATCCCTGAGGGTATTTAAAAGGTAAGCAGATGTGGTGTTTATGGCTGTGGTTTAGTGGTGGACTTGGCAGCATTTGGTTTATAGTTGGGCTTGATGATCTTTTCCAATTAGAGAGATTCTATGATTCTATGATTCTATTGTTTCTATGTCATTCGCTTGTCACATAGCCAATAATAGGTATAATATGACATTATTTTAGAGATAAAATTTATTTTCAAGTAATATTTCATAATGATTTTTTTTTCAAAACTTATGAATAAAAATACATTGGGAAAATACTCCAGACATATTATTAGAGATTCACAGTGACTATGATTAAAAAGATATTAAAATTAATGGAACAGTAGAATTTCTATTTCAAAGAAGCACTCCAGGAACACATTCTTGCCTGCCTAGGTCTTCCTGAACTTGATTTGCAGCTAGAATCAAATATCTGATCTGAACATGCACACAAATTAATAAGTTATTGCCAGCTAAGTAAATATTGGCTAAAATAAGAATACTTCAGTAATACAAAACAGCTGGAGTTCAGACTGGGTCATAATTTGGAAAATAAAAATGCATGCACTGTATAACATTTTCCC
>NW_009693987.1:117541-122678 GCF_000703405.1 Apaloderma vittatum | reverse complement strand
GCAGGAATGTAGGGTCTTGTGTCCGCAGGGGAAGTTAAGACCACTCTCTCCTCTTTACTAAATAAAAAAGAAAAAGAAACAAACTAACAAAAAGAAACAATTCCCCAAACTTTCTAGTCACTGCAGTGCAGTCATACACATGCTAAACAAACATGAACTCAGCTGTTATAGTTCTGCTGCGCAAGACAAAAAGATTGTCTATAAATCTGTTTACATAATCTCTGCTCTGACACTCGGCCAGCCACACAGCTCTAAGCTGAGGTTAAATACAAAAATCATATGCTGCAACCATGCTCAGTACGAGAGGGCTTCTCTTCCACAGCCGGCGTCCCTGTGCTGCACGTGTAAACAGACAAAGAACTGAATCCCACTTAACCTATCGTCATGTCAGCATGTGAGTTCCCAGTTCTAGATCCAACAGGCTGAAACCTTCTGTTCTCCAGTGTGCTTCTGATGAGGGAAGGACATTAGGGGTCAAAGGGAGCCCTGGGAGACATGGATTGCAAAGAGATGTGAGGCCCTGGGAAAGGAACTGGGGACTCACAAAAGCGCCCAAGCTGCACCCTGACTGCTGGATCCCACCTTCTGGCAGAGAATCTGTTGGGAAGTTCAGAGGGTTACATAGAGGCTTTAGTGTCTTTTACCACTGTGCAAACCTACTCTAGGGCTAAACATGTGGATTAGATTGTTGTCCCTTAAAAAAGGGACCTCTGGTACTCCAAAACTCAACTTTTGCATGATTCCAGTACTCATTTCTGGTGGCTCTTCTGAAATCCCTTCATTCTGAAGTAGCATAAAAATTGAGAATTATGGTTCCACTGGGCACAATTAGGATTCCCAAAAATTACCCAAGGTATTTTGAGAGAATATAAACCTATTGACTGGAGACCTGCCATCCTTAACTCTTTTTCTCAAAAACTCTAGAAATAGCCCACAGATCTTGGACCAAAAGAGTTACTAGAAAAAAACCCAGACCTATTTCTGCAAATGATTACATATACTCATTCATTTTAATATGTGTTTGTAGGTTAGAAAACACATAGAAAGAAACTTGATTATATCTGGGTATAAGAAGTTCCAGCTACTTACTATAACATCATGGTTCAGTTATTTAATTCCTGGACACAGTTCAGATAAAGGTAAAATCAACATCTGCTTGGGGGAATTTGTTTGCTTTTCTGTTCATCCTCCATTGTTTTTCCAGTCCATCAAGACTTCTACAGGAAAATGGTATTTGTTTTCTTCTGAACTTAACAGAAAGTACATGTTACCCATAAAATAAGAGGAGGCTTTACATTTTGCTGAGCTTCATGAGCCAGATTCAACTGACAGTTAGTCAGAGGTAAGGTAGACCTATACACTGTTTGTGTATGCATGGCACCTCTCCCTACCTCTCCAAATAAACTGACCATAGAAATAATAATGGAAAAAATCTTAACAAAAATGATCCACTTCTATTTTTTTTTTCAGGTTTCTGACGCTGTAGGCCTTGATCTTACTTGCAGGAGGAGGAATGTAAAGATCAGAGCAAAACCCAGGCCAAAATTCTAATAACTAAATGTATCTACCAGTCACATTAAAAATACAGGCAGGAGAACTGAATTTGAATATGATTTAAACACTTGTTGATCAGAATATATGAAAATATGCTTACATACACATGCCGTTTCTCAATTCCAAGCCTCTTCAAGCTCATTTAGAATTAGTCTGGAGATTTTGTGGTGCAATAGATCAGATTCTGGTCCAAATTACATCATTCTGGCCAAATGATGGCAGTGATTAATCTCTAAATTAATAATTAATAATGAAAAAAAGTTGCATCTTAGATGCCAAGTATGTTAAATCCTTGAAGAGGTATGATTTAAAAACTTCTCTGGAATGTGATAACCCAAGAGGCAGAGTCTGCGTACAGTTGCAGGTGTAGAAATCTGTTCGAAGCTTTATGACAAAGCACTGACTTCACCGAAGGCCAAGTTCAGACGTGGCATGGGGGAGCACGGAACTAATTTAAACGGAGTTACACGAAGGAGGTGTTTCTCCCTAGAGAAGCAGAAAGGCCCTTGGTGAGTATAGTCCAGTTAACAAGGCTATGTTCATTCGGAGCTAGATTTTACTGATTTCCCTCTTGATGAGTAACATCCATTTAGGACACTAGTTTCTCATTATATTGGATGGACAAAGTAGGAGACTGATGCTGGAACCAGCCCTGCAGGTGGAGTACCTTCTCCAGTGCTGGGGCCTGGGGGAAGGCATACCGTGCAGCACAGCCTGGGGGAGAACCCCAGAAATTATGTCATGTATTTAAACCTCCAACTAAAACAGCTGACAGAACATAAATATGCATGCTAGACCTTGGGACAATAAATTTGCATTTTTTGTAATTAAAAAAGATTCACAAAAATAATGGAAAATTGTGTTTTTAATTGTGTTTTTTTTTACTTTAGCATATTTTACTGCATTACATATTTAATGTCTTACTTCAACATTCAGTAAAGAAATTAACAAAAACAGTGGTGGTGGGAATAATAGAAGAATATGAAAAAACTTGGGAATTATGCTTGTCACTCTTGACTTAATGTATGGCTGTTGAAGAAAAGACCCAATACCCATATGTTGAGATTATTGACTGAGAAATGGCGAGAATTTACACAGTACATGCAAACATTAAATCTGTCTTTGTAGTTCAAGACTCAGAGGTAAAGGCCCTTGTCACTTGAACATACCAGGGCAGAAGCCATGTGGTTTTGATTTCACCGTTATTCTATAAGGGTTATTCTAAGTGTGCTAAAAATTAGAAAGTGAGATTTATGTAAGTCTCTTTTCCTTTGTTCAAAGGAATAGCTAGCTGCTTCCCATGGAAATTATTTGCTGTGGCAGCATGTCCTAATATTGTTATCATATCCTCAGTGCGGTCTTCTGCAGGATGGGCTGTGTATTAGAGCTGCCTTGTCCTCTGCAGAGAAGAAAAAAGGAAAAGACTGAGAAAATGCTCTATGAAATATCGTCCACAGCGTCTTTAAGGATCTCCTGAATCACTTCACCTTGAGGCGCTTGGTTGTACTGAACAGAGGTAAGTGTTGCTCTTGCTGTCAAGTCCCTGACCACGTCTCCCCGGCAGCAAACTAGATTGTGGGGCTCAGGACAGGGGCCAACCCCTGGACCCAGGGATTCCTCCATCCATGCTGCCCTTTCTGTGCCCAGCCATGGCTCTGAACCAAGCCCTCACCCTGTCCCAGCCCTGGCCCATCCTCATCCCCTCATCTGACCCTGGATCCCCTCACCATGCCTGATTTCCCAAATACCTCTTGACAGCCAAAGCCACTACACTAAAATGAGATAGATGTTGATAGCTCTCCCTTAAAAGTACTTCATAGTTTCAGAGTTTGGCTTAGACGTCCTTTTATGTTACCTGTCCTGGTTTGAGTGAGCCAGGATAAAAGATTTCTGGGGTTGCCTGGCACATGTGGCAATCACAACGGGGGAGGAGACCTTATGGGTAGGAGACACCACCGCTTACAAACTCAATGCAAAATATGATAAAGAGAAACTAAGAAAATAAATTCTGATATAAAGAAAAAAGACAGTGTTCACTAAACAAACTAGGGACCATAACTGTCCAAACCTGTCAAAGAGTGAAGATTTGATCAGAAAAGTATATGGTCTTCGTTCTGCCATTTACCACATGGAGACAGCAGTCCTGAAAGTTATGGTTATGTGTTTCCACTGCAAGTAAGAAATATCTAAAATCTATTATTTGCTGATGGTATGTGTACTGAGTAGAGATTCATTCCCACAACTGTCAACACATTTCAAAGTTTAGTGCTTATACTTGCAATACTGTGTAACAATAATAAATGGAATATAAAGGACAGAAAGCCTTTTTTGTTTCTACCAGGTTAATGGCAGAAGGATATGCTGAAAGTCTGGTCAAGATGGATGGAGTCATTCAAGAGAAATGAAAAGTCCAACTCATCACAAAATAACGCTCTGGTTCACAGAGGCACCTGGAGCAGAACACTAGGCTATTTTAACCTCAGTTTCCTTTCTCTTTACATCTATAGCCCTTGCTTTTCAACTTGAAGAACATAAGGTAAATAATTCGCTTTTCAAGTTATGTCACAAAATTGCTCAGATTGGAAAAGACCTTTAAGATCATCGAGTCCAACCATTAAGTTAACGCTGGGGGAAGGCAAACCCGACAGCACAGCCTGGGGGAGAGGCTAAACGGTATCCCTAAGCACTATGTTCACATGACTCTTAAATACATCCACGCACAGGGTGTTCTGGTTTTAGCTAAAAACCCCAATTCTGGCTAGTGATTTTTGCTTTCCACTTTAGTCTCTTCTAAAAGGCTGCACTTTCTGAAGTCAGCAGCATGTTTTTGCAGACAGTGCCTGCTACTAGCAGTGATAACACCTGATGTTCACAGTTACTGCCTGGGACTGGGATGCAGGAAGGCTCTTGCTAATACCTATTCCTATAGTGACCAAGGCCACTGCTGGCTCTTGTGTGCCACGCTGGGGGTGCTGGGTAGTAAGAGGGGTCACGAGGAAGTAAAAGGTTGCACGTCCGGGGGGTAATAGACAGGACAGGTGACCAACGAGGGTATTCGGTTCCATATATGTCATATTCAGTACAAACTGAGTGATCACGAAAGTTTCTGTCCTTCCTTCCTTCTTTTCTTTCTACCCTTTCCCTGTTCTGCCGGTGTCTGGGGAAAACTCTGTCTGATCTCCTGCTTTTGATCCAGATCCTGAGTTCCTGAATCCAGCTCCCTCTATCCAGCTCCCACCGCCGCTGAGCCTGGGGCTTCCCCAGTGCCGCCTGCTCTGCAGCATCAGTGGGGATTGCTATGGAGGAGTGAGTTGGGTTCAATACCGGGCTTACATATAGTAATATATAGTTCCTTATTTCTATCATTTCATTATTATTTTCATTATTGTTTCATTAAATCTGTTCTAGTTTTTCTTCTCTAACATGTAAGTCTTTCTGACTCATTCCCTTTTCCTTCCCATTTTGGGGGGAGTGAGGGGGTTAGAGAGCGTCTATCTGTGTTTAGTGGCCAGAATCACCTTCCTGCTTCACTGACACTATTCCTGACACAGGCCAGGATGCCGCTGGCCCTCTTGGCCACCCT
>NW_009693987.1:98610-117500 GCF_000703405.1 Apaloderma vittatum | reverse complement strand
CCCCCCTGCTCGCCAGTCCCCAAGCCCCTCCTCCCCAAGCCTGTAGCGCTGCTGGGGGCTGTGGTGACCAAAGTGCAGAACCTGGCATTTGGCCTCATTGAAACTCATATAATTGTCTCGGCCCATCAATCTAGTCTGTCTAGATCCCTCTGTAGAGCCTCCCTACCCGCAAGCAGATCAAAACTCCCACCCCACTTTTTGTCTTCTGCAAACTCACTGAGGGTACACTCGATCCCCTCATCCAGATGATTGATAAGGATATTAAACAGAACTGTCCCCAGTCCTGAGCTCTGGGGAACACCACTTGTGATTGGCTGTCAACTGGATTTAACTTCATTCACCACCACTCTTTGGGCCTGGCCACTCAGTCAATCTCTTACCCAGCCAATAGTATACCCTTCCAATTCCTGAGCAGCCATTGTCTCCATGAGAATGCTGTGGGAAATGATGTCAATGGCTTTACCAAAGTCCAAACAGACACACCCACAGCCTTTCCCTCATCCATTAAGTGAGTGACCATGTTGTAGAAGGAGACCAGGTTAGTCAATCAGAACATAGCTTTCAAAAACCCATGATGACTGGGTCTGATCATCTGATTGTCCTGCATGTACTATGTGATGGTACTCAGAATGATCTGTTCCATCAGCACTGAAGTCAAACTGACAGGCCTGTAGTTTTCTGGATCTTCCTTCTGGCCCTTCTTGTAGATGGGTGTCACACTGGCAAAGTTCCAATCTGCTGGGATCTCCCTGGTCAGCCAGGACTGCTGAAAAATGATGGAAGGTGTCTTGATGAACACCTCCACCAGCTCTCTCAGATGTACGTCTGTGTGGTGCAGCAGGATGCTGACTGTCTCCCTCTGGATTGCAGGGGGATCATTCTGTTCTTGGTCTCTGTCTTCTAGCTCAGGGAGCTGAATTCCTGGAATATAACTGGTCCTATTACTAAAGACAGAGGCAAAGGCAGCATTGAAAATCTCAGCCTGCTCCTCATCCTTAGTCAGCATGTTTACTCCTGCATCTAACAGATGATGGAGGCTCCCCCTGACCCTTCTTTTTCAGCTGATGTATTTATAGAAAGAATTCTTGTTGTCTTTTACAGCAGAAGCCAGGTTAATTTCTACCTGGGCTTTGGACTTTCTAATTTTCTCCCTCTGTAGCTTCATGATATCTTTGTAGTCATTGTGTGTTGGCCTGCCCGTTCTTCCAAAGGCCATAAACTCTCCTTTTTTCCTGAGTGGCAGTGAAAGCTCCCTGTTCAGCCAGGATGGTCTTCATTGCCACCAGCTCATCTTACAGCCCATGGGGATGGCCTGCTCCTGTGCCTTTAAGACTTTTTTTCTGGAAGAGTGTCCAGCCTTCCTGGACTCCTGTGTCCTTCAGGACTGCCTCCCAAGGAACTCAGTCAAGCAGTCTCCCAAACAAGTCAAAGTCTGCCGTTTGGAAGTCCAAGTTCTGCTGTCTCTTTGTCTTATTCTCTAAGAATAGGCAACTCAATCCTTTTGTGATCATTGTGCCCTAGACAGCCTTGTCCCTGATGAAGCAAGTGTCTAATTGCTTGGCTTTGAAAATCATTGTTAATTATGAAACTCCATTCAAATAAATAAGGATGCTTAAACAACAAAGCGATCTTTTCCTCTTGCTGTAAAACCACTTAATAAAATTCACTACACCAAAACTATTTCAGTAGCAATATCTTATTTTGCAAACAAAAGGTTAAGCATTTGCTACTAGAATATCCAGGCACAGCTCAGCTGAATGCAGTGGAGCTATGCCTGCCTGTGTCAGCAGTGGATTTGGCCTGAAGGCTTCGTTATTTAGATTGTGAATTCCTGATGTGAGGAACTATGTCTGTTTGTTTGAGAGATGCTTCAGATAGTTTGGCCACTTTATAAATAATAAATAAAATCACAACTAGAAGCCTCAGGGCAGAGGAAGACTGACTGTGTGAGAGAGGAGCTTTGCACAAATACAGAAAAACTCACTTCAGCTACCTTCCAGGGACTCTGAAATAAAAATAATTTAGATATTTGTTAGGTATGTTGGTCTTTAATTGAAAGCTTTGGACAGTGTATATTTAGGTCTTTGGAGATACTTCAACATAGGTGCTCTGGACAGTGAGTTATTCATTTATGGATTGTCCTACTGAAGATCCAAATGTGTTCATCAGATTTTAAGGTAATACTCACAAGGAAATGAAGTATGAGAAGAACTGTCATGGTCCTTTTTCCAGACGATGTCAAGAGAGGGTTTACCCTGAAGGGCGTGGGAAGACAAACACTTTTACTACTGTCTTCTGGGCAATGAGTCTCTCAATCAGATAATGATGATGAAGCTGCCAACTATCCAGGCACCGTGATAATCCTGGTAATTTCCCAGGTGGAGGCCACCCATCCACATGTACAGCTACCTCACACAGCCCAATCAAACAGCCAAAAATTGGCTTTCACTCATCAAGACCTAACAGCTAAGCAGTGCAGCCCTGGAGAAATAGGTAAAATCAGTCACATTTGCAAGCAATTGGGAGAATTTTTACTTTAAATTTAATTAAACTATAATGTGGAAGATCATAATCTTTATGGGAGAACAAAGGTTTATATTTTTGAACAATAACATAAACATTTGATGACTAACCTAGGCAAACAGGCTTTGTCTGTGCCATTTGTAGTACCAATTTCAAGATATTAGCAGCAAGCAACTCTTTGTCTTTGAGCATCTTGAGAATATTGCTAATTAGAAGATTCAATAGTGTGATGAATACAAGCTGATTCCAGAGCATTGACTTTACAGGACTGAACTCATTTGATCACCCATTAGGTAAATATATAGAGATTGCTATACAGTCAAATTGTCGGTGGGAATTTGCAAGAGTCCTCTTGTTGCAGAAGTTATTGCAAGATGACAATCACAGTGTCATTGTTTCAGCACAGACCAAGACTATGCTAAGAATTATATACAGCGAAAAATCCTCAGGGCCAAATGTAATTGAAACTTATTCCCACAGAAATTATTAACACGAAATGTGTTACCTATCAGGGTCTATGGGACAATGTGTACAGTAATAGCTTTGAGACAGATAGAAAACTAGATGCATTTGCAGCTGAGAAGACAAGGACTACTGTGGGATTTCAAGTCCTTCTACTAATTTCAAAGTTGAATCTTTGAAATGACAGTTCATTTTTAAAATGAATTAATTTTTCATTTTAATTTATCTTATCTCGGGAAACCTCTGAAAGCCACAGAGATTTTGTGTCAGTACTCTGCTGCTGCCAAAACTGGTAATATGAGCTTTCCCACTGAGCTGCTCTGTACATTGATGCATTGTAGAACCTTGTTTCAAGTTATTTAATCTGACACTATTTTTATGCAGGTGTATTTTATGGATTCAACTTTGAAGACACAGGGAAAGAAGTTCTGTATTTTTGGGATATGAATATTGTTTAAGACTTTAAATCAGCAATCAGTGTGTACTTAGATGGACAATGATGAATGAAATGCGTTCTTCATTATTACTGAGAAGAAATTTCCAGTAACTTCTAGTAATGATGGTGATATTACTACAGAACTGATTAGATTATGTAATATCAGCCATATGACAAATCTAACTTATGCTCTTCTAGTAATGCAAAAAAATGGGTACTATAGATCAAAATGAAACGAGCAATTGCTGACAGACAAAATGCTTGCCCATAACATAGCATTTCATTATTGACCATCTGATCAAGTCACCTGCCAAGGCGTTTGTAATATTTCTTGAGCCAAAGTAGCCTTATCCACAACCCTGCAGGACAGACAAGGTTTAAAAAAACCCATCCTCCTTTTTAAAGAAAGACACTTCAGTAGGATGTGACAGTGAGTTGAATAAGAATTGTATACTTTTCCACAAATTAGAAGAACATCCAGAATACGTCATTTGTAAAGGATCAGCAAGAGTAAGTAATTTAATCAGAGAATTTAGTTCATTTTTCTGAAATGTCTGAGAACTAATTTTTCTCAAACTTCTTTAGTGTATTTCAGTTTATGCCATTTACTTTAGGGATCACACAGCAGTGAGTTAAATCTTAGCCACTTCACTCAGTTGTTACAAATCAGTGACTTATAGCAGTCAATTTGTCTCTGTTCCCAGATCTGAGAGAGTTTATGATACCAACTATAAAGCTCAGTTTTTGGTTAAACATGCAAAATAATGATCTCATTATGAAGTATAAAGGGAATAACTTATATGAAGAGAACTACCTACATGGGTAAAAACTAGTAGATTTTATGTTTGAATTGAAATCGACATAACATAGAAAACAATTCTTGGATAGGACATTTCTATTTGGTTTTTGGTTTAGACGAATGGGAGCAAGCTAATTTTGTAATAGCCACAACGATTTTTTGAAACAGTTCGGCAAACACATTCTCCCATATGTATTAGTGCTTCAGACATTCTTCTTCATAAATTAGGTTTATATTCACGCATTTTAAGGTGAAGTAGTAGCTTTTGCTCTCCGATATTATTTGTTGAATATTTTCTCTGCTTCCATCTGGTCAAACACTGTAAGAATAGGGGAAAAGTACACAAAACAACCAATCCTTTCATATCTCCAAGAGTGCACTTTTCCAGCAAAAAGGCAGAGATAATGAGTGGAATTTATTCAGTTTCCCAGGGTGCAGTACTTGTAGTTGATTTTGTAGTTGTACTGGCAGGCACCAGGAGGTTTACAGAGTGCTGCCTGAACTATGAAGGTCACTGCACTCCAGGCTTAAAGGAAGTTGTTCATTACCACAATATATAGGCACTGAAGTCTTTGTGTTTGTAACACTCAGAAGGAGAAATTTGGGAATGAGAGGCTGACACAGGATGCTGGTTACAGCAATAAGAGGACATACTGTGGTTTTGTGGTCTGAGTGCAGGCAGACTGCTTTCTATGAACTTCACAACCTCATCCCTCATTTTCCCTGTGTGTAAAATGGGAATATCCCTCTGCTTTAAAAGAGAATGGAAGAATTAGTAGGGTGTTTGTAAAGCACTGCAGAAATGATAAAACATGGACAATCAATAGAAAGCCAAGTTAAATAAATGTGCAGAAAATGAAGCAGAAATCTTTAGGAGGAAGTCCAAAAAAAAACATCTGGCAAAAGAGAGGCATAGGAGACCTGACAGAAGGAACAGAAAAGCAGCGTTATTGGCTTGTTTTTCCCTTTGTCAAACAAACCGACATGTCAGATGCAATGCAATCTGCTGTTTGTACAGAAAAATTGGGGAAAAAAAAGAATGGGAACATCTGAAATAAAAACTCTCTTAAGAATTAACTGTGTTGTGCCAAGAAGTAGATGGAGCGTGCAGATGGATGCACAATGTAGATGGGAGGATCTGGTTTTGAGCATCAACAATCTCCCAGGACACAGATACTGTCAATTCTGAGATCTAGGCTGGGCTGACATGAGTTACGCCCGTGGATGGAAATAGCTTACTGAGTCACTACAAGGAAGTGAAAAAAGGTTGCAAGAGGTCTAATTTATCCAACAGCTCAACTTCATAATAAAGGACATAATATGACATTCGGTACATCAGTGAAACAAACTTTCAGAGATCACTGAGACCAGAATTCTTCCTGTTTTCTTCTCAAGCTCCCTGTTGTTCTTACTTAATTTTCAGCTCCTCCCTTTCCCTCTTGTCTCTATTACATTTATTCATCTACTTTTCCTTAGTCATCTGTCCTGTTTCTCCTTTTTCTCCCTCTTTCCTCCATTCTCATGTTCCTTTCTCCCCTGCATTTCATAGTGTAACTGTGTGTACTGATTTTCCTGAAATCTCACCATGTCTTGTTCCTTCAGTAAGTAGCAGCAAAACAACTGTTCAACTTTGGTGCTCTTCTCCGTGTCTCTTGCTTATAGGTAATATTCCTGTGCCTAATGTTCCTGTTTAGGGAACCAAAACCAAACCAAACTGATAATCCAACGCCTACAGCCACATGCTATACAAACAGTAACACAGAGATTTTGGTTTAAGAAAGTTGACACTTGGTGCAAGTCAAACCAGACAGATGAATATTGTCAGCACACTACAAGGAAGAAGAGCAGTCTGATGAGCCAAAGTCTTAGCAACTTAGCTCTAAGAAAGACAGAATTTATTGTCAGTACCACAGTTAAGAAGATGCGTAATGAGGCTGATGGAAGGCAGAGTAATAGAGCCCACAGGAGATGCAAAAAGCAACAAAATGTAAACCAGTGCCCTGGTATTGGCCAGGATAGAGTTGCTTTTCTTCACAGTAGCTAGTATGGGGCTATGCTTTGGATTTGTGCTAAAACCACTGGGATGCTTTTGTTGCTGAGACTCATATGGTGTCAAGGCCTTTTCTGCTTCTGCAAGATATCATAAAAGAGCCCAAGTCTGAAATGCTAGATGAAACTGTGAAAATTTCATTATAAAGTTGCACCTAGGTATGAAATTCTCCCTGGATACAAAGAGGACAGAGAAGATATGCAAAACACCCACCTTTATCTGAAGCTATCCTGCAGGAAAATGCAGATGGAAAATACCCTTAGCCAGCTTCTTTAGAAAGAGTCCTGACTTGATATGTTTTGTGTTTCAGGGCCGCTTTTCTCCAAGACTTTCTCCAAGGAAGTCCCTTTCCAGTGTTAATGAAGGCAAAGAATCTAAAGTATCTGATTCCAAATGCCATCTCAGCACAAGGTCCCTGCTCAGACCTCAGTCTAAGCCTCCATTCCTATTACATCCTGCTTAGGATCATGTCCCCATCATATCAACCAGAGTGGTCTTGTTTTTTTTTTTTTCTAGCTGAAATCACAAAATCTATAGTTTAAAAGGCATCAGGTCAGCCTGAGAACACATACATTCTGGTAGACACCAGAAATCTTTTAATCTCTTCCTTCAAAATATAATAGCTCTAGTGAACTTCTTACTCTACTTCGGTCAAATCCAGGTAACTTTTAAAAGTAATTATTTAATCTAAACAGGATAAATTCCTTTCTCAACATCTCTGTCACAATATTTAATGTGAAGCATGTACGACTTTAGCAGTACCTCCTCATCAAACTCACAAAACAGGAACAATTTGCAATCAGGGAAATACATGAAGATCAATAAGATGTTCATTTAAAAATAGCCTACTTAGATCAAGCATATAGTGCCCTCCACTTTAGGTGAAAATCATACTGACAGGAAACACCAGAAGCAAAGCTAAGAGCCCAAAGTAGCTCTGAGCTGTAAGCTCTTATATCTCATTAACAGTATGTTAATATACCCCAGGATACTTAAATTAATGTAACTGAAGTACAAACTCAGAGAACATTTTGATCATGCGAGTGCTTGAGGAGGCTGCCTCCTGAAGGTCTTTCTAGATGCTGTTCGCAGGCAAGCAAAATAAATTAAAAAAGATCTTCTTGGGAAAACGTGGAAAGATTCTCCCTGTGTTTCCTGCATGGTTGCTCTGAAGATATTTTTAAAGTAAATTCCGTATGAAAATCAGAGATGTGTGTCTGCAAGAGGAGTGGAGGAAGGGAAGCTGTGCACTCATACATCCACATGCATGTTCTAGGTGCCACCAGCTGTACTCTCCACCTCACTCTCAAGATGAATGAAAAATAATTCAGCAGGTTCTTTATTCTTTTAAATAAAAAAACTAGGGTTTGTCTTAAATTTGAACTTCAAAAGAAGTTCATAACCAAAGAACTGACTTTCAGGCTCTGCCCAGAGCAACACTCTTTGCAATCAATACAGTCCTTTCACCTACCTGCAAAGACCATGGAAGCACTGGAAAACGATGGTAATGTTTGACAATCAAGAAAAAACCAAAGAGTTTTTCTTAGATATTTCTTGACATGCTTACAAAAAATAGCAGTTCTGAAAAGGAGAAAATGGAAGAATGACATAGCAAAATCACAGTGTTAGCTGTAGCACATAAAAAAGCCTTTGAGAGTAAATCAGTGATCTTTATTATTTTAGCTGGTGATACAGTGCTTTCCTCAGAGCAATAAGAACCAATGAACCTTGCTCCATAATCTACGGCAAAATTATCAGCTTTAAATCTGTTAATTTACCATTGATATAAAATGTGTACATGCATACTCAGGTACAGTTATAAATTCCCTCATGCTGCTAATTTTATAATACTCAGATTTTTGGGGTGTGATTTCAAGCCTGTCACATTTTGTGATTACAGGAGGTCTGAGATGAAAGAAGAGGGGATGTTTCCCTCAGCAAGTACTGATGCTTACAGACTTGAAAAGAGATCTCAGTCTTTGTGCTTGGAAGATTCTGTCTCAATACAGGCCTGAAGACACTCAATGGATTAAAGTAATGTCAGGCAACACTGAAAAGAAGATCATATAGGGAAGTAAAGAAGAGGAAAACACAAAAAGAACATGGAAATTGTTCCCTCTCCCAGTTACAGTACAGAAAAGGTGTTGAGTTAAACAGACTTAATGCTTAACGTACTCCATTTAACAGAAGGATGTGTGATCCGAGGTGCTCATAGCAATTTTTTTTTCTTCTGATCACTGATTTTATTTCTTTGGAAAGAAAAAAATGACCTAGCCTTGATTTTCTAACATACATGTTCCTGCATCTCATTTTGATCTGAGATGGGAAGCACTCATCCTCCTCTATAACTGTTTTAATTTGGTTCTGGATTTCTGTGCAGAGATTCATTGACCAAAACTGTTCTTTAACATCCAGCTGAGAGAAGGAAACTTTGTGGTGGCCTGCCTGATAGTAATTTGGTAAATATAACCCTTGCTGGGACCTGGGACAGGGACAGCCATAGTCAGACACTGTAGTAGCCTTTTACTCCTCCCGGTGAAGCGGATGGATTTCTGCCACTGCTGTTGTGACCTGCTAGAAGACATGGCTGCCTTGGAGTTTCACCAGCTGCTTGAGCAGAATTTTCCCAGTTCTCTTCCTTGCCCTTAGGAGTCCTTGCATGGAGTTGTGTTACACGAATTTTTGGAACTTTTACCTACCCAAGTATGTGCTGGTCTCAGAGCCTCATTTGACACCATCTCAGAAGCTCTACCACAAAGTCCTCAGAATCCTAAGGTCTATATTTGGTCTGTTGTCAGGCTGTATGTTATAAAGAGACAACAGGGTATCGCATGCCAATGAAGTTTAACATTGTTTGTGAAACGTACAGGCTTGGGACAATATGACTGCTGATCTTGTTTAATGGAAAACATTACACTGAACCTGACCTTCTGACTAAATGCAATGCTGCTCTAATAACATATCTTTCTCGTCTGTATCGCTCAAGGAAATCCTGATCTCTGACATTAGGTTTTATCTGCATCATCAGTCTCTAGCAGACGGATATACAGAAGCTCTGCTTGGAGGACTGCAGAATTTTTTTTTAATTATTATTGATGCTTAACATAGCCACTTCAGCTTTACAGTCATTATTTTCTGAATTCATCTGTTCGTTTTTCTGGAACTTGAGAAAAATGTGGGGTTTATGTCTTATTTAATGAACTGTGGTTCACATTGTAATGGAATTGCAAGCTACAGTCAATTCACAGATAATATGCCATCTGTGATGTTATACTACATTGTTGGGCCAAATATTCTCTGGTATAAGTCATCACAGTTTAATTTACATCAGCAGAGCCCCCAGTTAAACTTGAAATAATAAATTCATCCATCCAACTGCTCTTTCCATTCTTCAAGTTCCAGAGCCAAAGTGCAGATTACAGAAGTTATATTACAATCTCAAGGAGTGTGAAAGCACTACAGCAGGAAAGGAGACAAGCAAATACATCAAATCAAATCTTTTTAAAACAAATTCACATATATCTGAAATACGTATTACTGTGTTCCATCTGCCTCTAAACACGCAAATGGTCAGTCTATATAAAAATTTTTAGCTTCAGTCCTCAAAAATTAATGCATGAACTGAGCCTTTCCATTTGTTGTTTTTAAAGTCACTTTTTTCTTGTGAAAATAGATATTATACCGGGTCCAAAGTAAAATCATATCATGGCTCTTTCACCAGCACACTAACATATAGGCTTTCTGATTTTATTATGTTATTCTTGCAGCCTGTCTGGAGAAATCACCTTTGCTTTTAAATTAGGGCAGAATGTCACAGTAAAACGATGAGCCTGCATTCATGCTATTTCTTTTGGATCTAGCAAGATTCTCTAAAAAATGACATGTATAAGACATACAGGTCAAGAAGAGGGCACTGACTGGGGTAGATGCTAAAACACCTTTGCTACTCTGCAACCTGTCCCTCATTGCCCCTGTGCTGGAAATCCTCAGGGACAGGCAGGGAGGTTGCTGTGGGCAGACGAGTTGTTCAGACAGCCCACAGAAAGCATTGTGTGCCCTCCAGTGATGGAGATGTTATGTGACCAGATTTGCATCAGAGACATAAGGGCGGACCTCAGAATATTGGTAAGTAC
Organism: Apaloderma vittatum; assembly: GCF_000703405.1. NCBI lineage: Eukaryota > Metazoa > Chordata > Aves > Trogoniformes > Trogonidae > Apaloderma > Apaloderma vittatum. Next base: position 107,097 of record NW_009693987.1, on the reverse strand, counting down.
TAGAGGTACTTCCAGTCATTGGACGAGAGGGAACATAGCTTTGCAGTGCTGCCATAGGATATTACATGCCCTGTCTTTATGGCAATGTTTTTCACCCTGCCCTAAAACTGTATGAAGACACAAGTATTGCGGTTATCAGGCACTGGCAAGGGTAAGCACCATGTGGATGCTGCAACTGTGCTGTCTGTGACATGATGAGACTAGAACCTCGGAACAGCTCAGTGCTTGGGCAAAGGCACAGACATGTAAGTGATAAGCAGCACATGAGAAGAGAGCAGCATAGGTGTGTTCAAGATTTTCCCAAACTCTATTTATAGTAAATTGGGGTAAAAACCCCAGCAGTTTTAGGGGAAAAAGATTGATCTAGGAGCTTTCAGGAAGACACAGCAATACTTGCAGATATACCCATAGTCTGTTTAGCAGCCATCAGCAAAAAAAGTTCTGGACTGAGAGAAAGAGTAAGCTGAAGCTCTGGATTTTAAACAGCTTTCCTTTCACCTTGCAGAGCAGCAGCACAAATGGGGCTGCCCATACGCAAGCAGTGAGAACACATTGCCAGCAGTCACCATCTGGAAAACAAGCAACTTCGAGAAAGAAAGAATGGGAAGATTTTTTCCACAATGTTTGGGAACGTTTGGCACGCAGCAAACCCCTGCTGGTTGCCTGCCAGCCTGCCCAGAAGCCAGCACACAGGACTGCAGATTCTGCTGATATTGTCAAAATGTGTTAATTTTACTGCTGTTCTGGGCGTTTTTCACTATCCTTGTCCAAAGCAAAATATAGACAGGAGGGGCCTTTTCCTGCTCCCTTTGAAGCCCACGGCAGGTTTCCCTTCAACAGCAAAGTACCAATATCTGTACCTGAGCACATATTTTGTGTTTCTGCAGCTGGTTGCATTTCCCCAGAAGTGCTTGATCTGAGCCATGGCTCCCAGCCAGAATCCCATGGCTCCATATGGACAGAATTTGGCCCTGGAGCCAGCACCAGGGGAGATGATGCTACTTCATGTAGTATCACTTTCCACAGAAACCCCTGAGTAACCTATTGGTGGCAACAGTCTCCCTGTTGTCTGTGGGGCTGTGCTTTCCCCTAAAGCCATACCTTGGTCCTTCTTGGTTTTCACTTTCTCATTCACATTCATGCTGGGGCAGCAGCACTGACTTTATTAGCGCCATGTGAGGTCAGGAGAGACCAGCAGGGTGGATTACCTTCTTTGCAGTTCCCTCAGTTCTGGTCTGGAGTGTTGCCTTGCAGTGGACAAATGGTGACACAAACGATGTCATTGGTGACAGGAATCCCTGCTTCAGTTCTGGTGCCACAGGCAGTGGTCCCAGTGAGCACAGTTTGAGAGAGGTGACTCTTGAGCTGTGTGTCCTAAGAAGTCAACGGATGCCCACACCATGTATACCCAGAGCAAGGCTCATCCCCGGACAGAAAGGACAGTGGTTATGTGTGGTTCCTCTTCTCTTGTGGCAGGAGGGAACAAGGGAAAAGCTGTAAAGGTGAGTAAAGAAGAATTTCTTTACAACATCTACCACCTACATTTCCAAGTAACAGTCTGGACCTGAGTCCTGTCTCACTGCTGTGGGAAGGTAAGATGGGAGAGATGTAAAGTTGTAGCACTCAATTTCTAAGCTCAAAAGCATTAAAAGGAGTATGGCACTGAAACTAAAAATAGTATCAGATTTCTGCCTCAGAGATGCATGCTTTCCTAGCAGTGAGATCAAATTTGAACAGGCACAAAAAAACATTTACATTGCAAGATCAGAAGAATCATCATGCTGTAAAAGATCTTTAGGCCAGACTTGAAATGGCAGTGATATTTCTGGTGATAGCAATAGTCCAGTGAATAAACCACAGGGCAGCACATCAGAGATACACATTAATGCTCAAGGCGTTCACATGAGAGCAGAAATGAGCCTGTTGGAACTATTCCATATCTGAACAAGATGCAAAGTAGTAGAGTTTGCAAGATGGCTATGTGCACGGAACTAACAAACACAATCAGGAAACAGGAGGCCCTGTATTACGTGCTTTCACAATACATGTAGTACATACTGCTTTACATCATGACGTGATAAATCATTTGTTTGTATCCACAGTGTGACATACTTAAAAACAATCAGTAGAGGACTGCATTACAAACCAGCTTCTCTATGCTTTTGGCAACCACTGTTTTGTCTATATCGCTACTGTTTGTCCTTTTAAAACATATGGAGCCATATACCAGGTATGAAAGGAACGTGGCTGAAGCGGTGATTTAACTATGTCCATCCTTTCTCAAAGCAGAGCTGGTGTTAGATATCTGTAGCCTGGATGCTAAAGCACTGCTCTTCCCCCTTTCCTCCCGTAACATCATGCAACTTGCAGTGTTACCTAATGGCGTTGCACATTTCTGCAGCATATCGTCCCACATCATGGCTCTGATAGTTTAAACCAAATAAAATATAGGCAGATTTTCTCTCTGCCTTGCCCCATAGTTAAAAAAACCAGGTGGCAAGTCAGTTGCGCTCTACATTTTATCCAAAATTTCATGTAGATTTATGAGTAATTATTAAACCTCACAAACCTGAAACAAACGAAAAAAAGTTTCTATGCATTCTGTCAAGACAGAAACATAAGAACAGAGAAGCTAAATGACATGTTGAAAAGCGTACCAGAAAATCAGTGACATCAACAAAAATGAAACAGAAGTAAAAGAGTAATATCTTACTATTTCTTGTACCAGCTGCTGCACCATAGTCTTCATCATTGTCCTATAATGTAATGCATAGCAGTGTACAACCGCTACTACTGATGCTCCACCATCAGCAGCTTAATTGCTTAACATTTTCTTTTTTTCTGCAGATTGGAAAGAATTGCAAGACATTTTTTTGTTGTAGATTATTCACTGTCTGCAATAATTACCTCTAAAGTGCTCATGTGATTCTTCAGTGTCTTATGCATTAAAAACAGTATGTGTTCAACAATTCTTACTACACAAGCAGGAATAACTTAGTATTCGTTTTGGGGGGTTAGAATATTTGGATAACAAGAAAAAGATGATCCCTTTCTTTAGGGAAGTCTAGTAAGTGCTTTAATTTTCTTAAATTACTGTCATTCAAGTTGAACACTAGGGGTCATATTTAGATAACCACAGACATACTGCTGAGCATATCCAGAAGGAAAAATAACCACGTACTTATTCACCAGTCACCTATGATTGTTTAAGAGTTTGCAGAGGAATAGAACTGATTTTCACAATATACAGTGCAAATGCTGTTTTTCTGTAAAGTTCTGTGTCAACTCCTCTGTTTCTGTGCTTTCAGCACGAGTCTGGGGGAAAAGTGCTCACAGCATCAGACGAGCTCCGTCTTTTCCGCCAAAGGTGAATGTCCCTGCACAGAAATCTCAGGGTCCGTGCTCTCTCCCTTTTGTATTTTCAGTGCTGCAACATTTCCAGTCCAGGAAAAGTGAGGCACAACATTTTTGTTGTTGAGCCAAAACATTCTTGGGAAGTCAAGAAAGTCAGATGCAAAGACACCACCACCAGTTGTTTCATCAGTTTTAGGAAATTTTGTGTGTTTACACATTTCTTGGAGTTAACTTCAGCACCTACAATCTCCATACAGAAGAGCTGACTCCAAGCAAAGTACCTTGACATTACATAGATTCCTGAGAGCCCAGATAATGTGCTTGTGAGGAACAGTCATAGCATAACGTTTTTTCTCCATTCCTATAGTAGTGGAAAGACACTGCAAGGAGATGCGTCCTTTTGTTGAAGTGCAGCTTCCACAGTGCTGGGAGATAGACGTGTTGCCTTACGCTGAATAAGAAATGCTACAAGTGTCCTGGCGATGCCTGTGCATTCCCGTTATCCCCAGCTGTGCGGTGGTTCCCTGATGACTGCTGAGGACTCGTGTGCTCATGCTGTTACAGATTGTCATAACTTTGGGTTGATATAAGCTTGCAGCCTTATGTTGCTGCATTTCCATATGATGAAGTGCAGGCACAGAAAACAAGCACTAGTTCGTGCCTAATGCCTTTCTGTCTGCATGGCTGGCTTGTTTCCTATGTTATAGTTTCCACTGCGTTGTCCAGTCACCTCTGAAAGTCCTAAGTACTTGAGTTTCCACCATTTCCTTTAGGAGACTATTTCACAATTTGAAATGTCTTGCTGTCAAGAAGGTTTTCCTGACATTCATCCTAAAATTTCCTTCTCTTAATTTATTCTCATTACTCCTAATTAAACACCCAGGTAAAGAATTCCTTCCCACAACTACAGCCAGATTGTGGCTGTTCTTTCATGTACATGCAAGCTGAGGAAGAAAAAGGAAACCTGAATTTACCTCTTGTGAGGTAAATGCAAAGCCAGCACCAAGCCACTCTGTTAAAAATATTCTTTCAAATTTGAATGAACATATAAATTTGAATGAGCATATAAATATATACAGTTAGTTTGAACCCAAGAACTGCAGAAAAATGTGAACCAGAACTAAAAATAAATATATAGTTCAAGACAAATAGAAGGTGTAGTGGATTTTCACTGACCTAAAGATTTAAAAAAAATCTTAATGCTATTTCATTCTAATGATATGATATCACATACATATATATATATGCATCTTTCAATCTTTCTTTGAAAATGTACTGCCCAACTGGTTTTTTGAGCTTCTTGTGAAACTCCCTAACCACTACAACACTTTCTTAAGTTCTTCAGTGGCTAAAAAGTTACTTCAAAGCCTTATTGCTTGGTGTTCTGCAACAGCAAATAAAATCATATTTTAACATCATTGAGCCAACATAACAATGAACAGGCATGACAGAAAAGAATGAAATTATTAAAATGACTAATTTATTACTATTAAATTCCAGTTTTATAGTTATTGTAAAAGACATTATTTGTCAAGATGTATTGAGTACACAGCTGTAATTTTACTGAGATTAAATCAGGAAGATCCAAAGTACAGCTTCCAGACTGTGCTGTTCCTGTCATAAGGCTCAGGCAATGGTCATGCCATACAGTGGGCACTGGTTTCAGAATAACACTTTCAGAACACCATATAACTTTTCGAAATAATATTTGACTTCCCTAAAACTGTAAAAGAGATGTTACAAAGGTCAAACCCTACCATCCTCAGGTTGTTGTCTTTTATCACTTTCAGTTATTATGTTTAGTCTTCATTATGGATGAAAGGTGAGTATCCATAGACTTTTTTTCCCCTTTTCTTAAATACACTTTATAAAAAATAAGGTGTGGCATTTATATCTCTTCTGCTCACAAGAAATCCCATAAAGGTAGCAGGAATCTAAAACAAGGAATAGATAATATATAACCGTATATATACCAGATAAGGTACCTTTTCTTTGTTTTCAGGATCTGAAATCTTATCTATGAATTCCAGCATCTGGAAAAAAACCCGAAAAACCTTGAAAAAATGATGCCTGAACATATGAACAGGCAGGGAGATGAAGTCTTTATGTATCTGTGGGCTGTGCCAAGACATATAACAGCAAATTAGGAAGAAAGATCAGGACAGGAATAAATAATGGCCAGATCCCTCTAGCCTTGCCTAATGGAGAGCAAGGCTGAGGGGTCTCAGGCCATCCCAGGAGCTCTCTTTGCTGAAGAGGCAGAGGAGCTGAGCGCTCTGCAGGACTGTAAGGAGGCTTTTGGATGAGGGGCTAAATCATGACCCTTCGCCCTTGTTTCCCCACCCATCTTTCAGAAGGTGATTGACTCCGGAGTCTGTGGCTTCTTTACATGATGTTTTGGTGACAGAACCCTCTCAGCGTGCTGCTGCCCCCATTCGCCCATCCTATATGCACACACTATGGCAATGCTGCGGTTTCTAAGTGACCTGGTAAACAGAGACTAATCCTTTAATCTGGGATGGGTGAATCATTGTGCCAGGCGGGACTGTATACTCACTGGGTCTCTATATCTAAGCACCACGCATGGGATCCTTCCTGTCCTAAGCACTGAAGCTCTGTCCTGGCTTGTCACTCCTTCCACTACCAGTAGCTTGTTCCTGCTCCTCTGCAGCCTGGCTGGAGGAATGACTGTCAGCACTGGACACCCTGCTAGGAAGGTCTCTTCTGTACGTACAGTAGGTTCTCTCATGATCCTCCTCGTATTTCAGGGGGTCGCAAGGCATTGGAGGCATTTTAAGACCAGATAAAGAGACAAGTGAGACAGCCAGTGAGCCCAGCTTCTCCTTTGAACTGTAATCAACCCCCAGGATCCTTCATAAGACAATTAGAGCTTATCTGAGGCAACATTAATAGCCAGGAGATATATTCTCAGTGTTTAATTTTAGATGCCTAAAGTATATGCTCTGATAAGTCTTCTGAAAACTCTGCCTCTGTCTCCATTAACTCTGTCAAGAGCTTAGGCATCCAGGCTCCCCTGTTCTGCATTGTCTCCCACTGTTACAAGCCCAAAGTTGCCCAAAATATTGCAGCCATTGCAACCACAGCTCCACTTTGCTGAGCTAAAGCATCAGGACAGGAGCTGCTAGGTTGTGCTCAGCATTTCTTCTCCTGATGGACCAGCCCCTGCAGTGTGCATGGGGAGGGACCAAGGGCAAGGAGGTCTCCCTAGCAGTGAGGACCATGTAATGTTTGCGCCCACATGTTCTCCATGGTGCTCACTGCACAGACACCTTCCCCATGAGCAACCATGCTTGAGCTTCCGGTGTCTTCCCAGGGAATGGCACAGGGACCCGTGAGGCTAGGATTGTTGTAACGAAGGCACACAGAACACAAAGGAAAGCCTAGCAAATCAGCACTTTTAGTCTTTTCCAAGAAGGAGTGATACTTTGACTTAGCTCTGGCTTGGCTCTGGCTTTATTCTCTCATAGGATGTGATCTGTCTTGCAACTGCAAAGTGCTTCAAATCTTATTCTTTAGTGAGATTGCATTTTATGGAGCCTGCAAAAATGAAGAGATACACAGGAGACTGAGGACTGTTTGCTTAGTGAATTACAAGAGCAAATTATTAGTGCTAATGCACAGAGAATCTTTGTGTAGTTGATCTCTACATGTATCTGGTTTAGTGGCAGCTGCTGGCAAAGATGAAAAGAGATTTTATGTTAAAGGATGCCACTGGGGAATGAAAGGAAAAGAAAAATATCTTTATAGTTATAAATACTAATGCATTAAAGAAATTTTAGGAGTGTGCTATTTACAAGTTACAATAAAAATGTTAAGTGTAAACAAGAGGTAGTTTGAGTCCAAATTTCACTGCTTCCAAAACCAATGAAATAAAGGTTTATAAAATCTAAAAATTATTGAAATATCTTTCAGATGAATGTGTTACCAAAAGAAAATTCTTACTTTGGATTTTGTAAAAACCAGTAATTGATACCAAACCTGATTTAAAGAACAGTATATTGTCATAGGTCTGAGTCTGGTGAGGTTTTTTTAGTAGTGGTGGGAGGGCTGTGGGCTCCTTGCGAAATTTCAAGAGCCTCCCCCAGCCCCAAGTGAAAGTCAGACTCGCCTCTGGCCAAGGCCAGGCCAGCCAGCACCTCTGTGATCACTGTATTTAAGAGGAGAAATGCTGGGCCAGGCTCTATCTCTTTGTCTCTGTCTCTGTGTCCTGTCTTTTGTGCTGAGGAGTTTTTTTTTGTTTGGAGGAGGGGGAGGTTAGAGAAGAGGAAAATAACATAGCCATTGAGGAAGAGACAGGGGAAAGGCACCGAGTAGAGCATTTCTCTGGGACTCCCATGGTGAGTGAGATGGAAAGGCGATGGTTGGCTGCAAACTGAGGAGACTAACAGCAGCGAGAACATCCAGGATGCAGCAGCACATGGAGGACTCCATGCCAGGGGAAAAAGAGAGACTCCTCAGGAGTGGAAGGATGTGCATGAAGTGAAACACAACATCTAGCTCTGTCTCACATTGGCAGGAAAGACTCATGTGGAGGAAAAGGATTGCTTCTCATGAGATGGACTCCACATGGCATCATGGGAAGACTCCAAGGAGCCTTTTTTCACTGAAAAGGAAGGATTGCCATGGAAAGCGAATAATGGCCAGACGGACCACACCCACGACCCCCTACCCTATCCCTTGCACTAATGGGGGAGAGGTGGTAGCTGGGAAGAAGGGAGGGGTGGGGGAAATGTGTTTAAGATCGGGTTGTATTTCTTTCTCTCACTATCCTACTGTGATCTAGTTGAAAACTGATGGTGATAAATTAAATTTATGTTTCCTCCCCAAGTCTTTTCTGGTTTGTGCTATGACAATAAGTGGTGAATGAACTCTCCCTGTCCTAATCTCAGTCCTTGAGCCTTTTTGTTGAATATTCTCACTCCCCATTCCCTGTCGGAGCAGGAGTGAATGAGTGGCCATGTGGTTCTTTGTTACTGGCTCAAGCAGTCAGCTCAAAGCATGACTTATATGCAGCTGATCTTAATTTTTCTGGAGTGAACGAAGGCAAGGACTCAATAATGAAATATTGAAAAATATATAGGCTTTAAAAAAACCTGCTGAAATTTAAGTATC
>NW_009693987.1:86840-98494 GCF_000703405.1 Apaloderma vittatum | reverse complement strand
GCCTGAGCACATGCTGCTTTCCACCCCTGGCTGTGCATGCTAAAGGAATGTTTCAGCCATTGACCATGACCCCCTGGCCCCGACTCACACCGTTCAGTGTGGCACAGAAATAGTGATTCTAGCTGCTGGAAAAATTTGCCTTCTTTGAGTGCTTTTTTCTTAATGTGCTGAGTCACATTCAGTGTATATTTCTGAAAATGTCATCCTGTGGAAAGAGATCCAAATCATGAGCTCTTACAAAGACAGTCCCTCTTCTCTGCCTTGCAAAAACCCACCCAAGTCTAGCTCCCCCCTTACCCTTGCAGAATGTTTTGATTTGTGTCTGATTTAAAGATCAAATTCCGGTATTTTTCTTTAGGTACATTGATCCTGCAGATATTCCGGTGATACTGTGGAAATTTAATTTTCACAGAATCACAGAATGTTAGGGGTTAGAAGGGACCTCGAAAGATCATCTAGTCCGGCCACCCTGCCAGAGCAGGATCACCTACAGTAGATCACATAGGAACGCATCCAGATGGTTTTTGAATGTCTCTAGAGAAGGAGACTCCACAACCTCCCTGGGCAACCCGTGCCAGTACTCTATCACCCTCACAGGGAAAAAGCTTTTCCTAATATTTTTGCAGAACCTCCTATGTTCCAGCTTGTACCCATTGCCCCTTGTCCTGTCATTGGATGTCACTGAGAATATCCTGATTCCATCCTCCTGACACTCACCCTTGACATATTTATAAACATTAATGAGGTCACCCCTCAGCGTCCTCCAGGGTTCCTCAGCCTTTCCTCCTAAGGGAGATGTTCCACTCCCTTCATCATCTTTGTGGCTCTGTGCTGGACTGTCTCAAGCAGTTCCCTGTCTTTTGTGAGCTGAGGGGCTCAGGACTGGCACAATATGTCAAATGCAGCCTCACCAGGGCAGAGCAGAGAGGGAGGAGAACCCCTCTTGACGTACTAGCCACCCCCCTTCTAATACACCCCCCAATGCCATTGGCCTTCTTGGCCACGAGGGCACATTGCTGGCTCATGAGCATCCTGCTGTCCACTAGAACCCCCAGGTCCCTTTCTCCTACACTGCTCTCCAACAGATCAGTCCCCAACCTATACTGGCACGTGGGGTTATTCTTTCCCAGGTGCAAAACTGTACACTTGCCCTTGTTGAATTTTGTTGAATTTCATAGAATTTCTCCCCACCCAAATCTCCAGGCCTGTCCAGGTCTCTCTGAATGGCTGCACAGTCTTCTGGTGTGCCAGCCACTCCTCCCAGTTTTGTGTCATCAGCAAACTTGCTGACAATGCACCTTATTCCTTCATCCAGGTCATTGATGAATACATTGAAAAGCACTGGTCCCAGTACTGACCCCTGAGGGACTCCACTAGACACAGGCCTCCAACTAGACTCTGCCCCATTGACCACAACTCTGTGACTTCTTCCCTTCAACCAGTTCACAACCCACCTCACTACCCAATCACTCAGACCACACTTGCTCAGTTTAGCTATGAGGATGCTATGGGAGATGGTGTCAAATGCTTTACCGAGCTCTTGTTCTTCTTCACCCAGATTTAGGGTATATTCCCTGCTGTTCTAAGTTGCAATACACCAATTTTCACTGATGGAGAATTTGTTTCTTAGGTTCTGAACCAGAATAAGATCCACTCTAAACAATCTTGCCTTTTACTTCTCTTCTTAGCAGAAATCTCTCACTCCCCACTCGGGATATTCCTTCTTCCACATGTGGGACATTTAAGGCTCCAGGTTTTTTCCAGCATGACTCCGGTATTGTTCTGTTTACTCATAGTGAAATAAATGAAGACATAACCAAAATCAGGCATTCAGTTTCTGATTTGGTGTCATCCTGAAACAAGAGTTTGCATGAAAATCAACCACTTCAGTAAACACAGCTAGCTTTTTCAACATAGTCTCTGCCTAGCCTTGCAGTTGAAAAAGCTAGGTGTATTGCCCTGACTAGTTGTGAGTGCACACCCAGACTGGAAGACACTCAAAATAGTACAGAGTTTTTAAGTTGGCTCAATCATCTTATGCAGTATTTAAAGGTGGCGTCCCTGCCCATGACAGGGAGGTTGGATTAAACGATCTCTAAGGTCCCTTCCAACCTAGGCCATTCTATGATTCTATGATTCTATGATCTTAAAAAGCAGATATCCATACTGGCCAAGCAGAGATATGTCATAAGCCTGTATTCTTGCACACAGACCCAAAACTCAGGCTGTTGGTTGGAAATAGACCTGATTTAGGAGATGAAGCCTCCATAATAACTCTGAAATTTTAGCACTTTATGTTTTAGCAGTGTAAGTTTTAACATTTGATTATCTTAGACTTAAGGACATAAATAATAAACAGGAGCAATTTTGTAAGTATTCAAAAAATTTTCCATTAGAAAGCAATTAATTCAGGAGGCAAAGAAAACCTGTTGTTATGGTATTTCTGCAGTATAAAATAGGGTTTTTTCCCCTCTTAGTAATTTTACTTCCTTGAAATATGAAAAAATCCTACAATTATTACAAGAAAAACAGTTGGTAATGGGTTTTGCAATGCTCCAGCTGCACAGTGAATCCAAAAATACTCATTACATCAAAAATACTTTGGTGCACTTCACAGGATTCATGCTGATATAAGAGATTAAGATGGTCTTCAAATTTGTATAGGGCAGGCTGGAACCAATCTTGCCATGCATTATGAAAACTGCATAGTAACTTTACATGTGGAAAATGAACAAAAGCAGTATTACAGTGGAGCACGAAAATTATGTTACTACCAGTTGCACCCTGTTGACGGCTATTTACATTATTTTCTTGAGAGTTCTGATTCACTCCCACAGCCTGAACCATGACATTCAAGTTATTAATAAAAAGAACAGAGAAGAAAGAAACCTGCTCCTTATGTTACTGTTATTTGTTAACCATCTGGTTTGTAGCCACTTGGGCACGTACTGTGCAGATATAACCTCTGTGGATGGGATGGCTGCCAAGCAGCAAATATAAAATCTCCCCTTCTCCGTTTTTCATGCTCACTGACTGGTGAATGTAGGTTACCACATTACACAAACTAACAGTCTTTGCAGTGTAGGTGGTCAGACAAATGGAAGAAAGGCAAACAGCATGTCTGAGAAGGGAACAGCAGGCTTGTCTGGTGGCATCACCACACTGAGGGATGATTCAGTTCTAATTTCTTTTCTCTTTCCCCAGCTCATTAACTTACTGTTTTTCAGATGCCTTATGTCAAACTGAGGAGGACAACACCAGGCATAGACTGACTGTTCAGTTTCTAGGTAGCTTTCCCCAGACTGGCACCTACTGGAGCTTGCTGAAGTTTCAGTCCAGGGCATAGGTCTGGGTTCACCTTCCCTCTCTGTTGTTGGGTCTCTCTCCTAAACAGAGAAGCAATACAGACGCAGTGTGATAGATGAGCAGCCTCTAAAGCTGAGTCTAGCAAACTTCTGCAGCCAATGAATCTGTTTTTCTCTTGATCTGAGATTTCAGTCTTACTGAAAAAAACCCAAACCATTGACCACAAGAAAACGAATTATGATCAAAAGTTGTTGTCTAGGTCTGATAGTGTTTTAGACTGAGAAAATCTCTCAGAGGGACAGTCCAGTGAGGGGAAACCATGTGAAATTACTAATGGTGCTTAAGTGGACTAATCTATCCCTGTGAAAAGGGACCAGTTGTGATATGCATTAATGAGAAAGAAAGAACCAGTCCAGTTAAGTTAGGAGATCTGGAACAGCATAAAATAATAGCACCAAACAGCAAATTATATGAAGGATTTCTTCCTGGAAGGAGGCAGCAAAATGCAGAAAACAATACGCAGCTGGTAGCCATGAACAGTTCTCATGAATGGTTGATTTAGATTGTTTAAAGAACCGCTGTCAAAGGTATTAGTGAAAGAGGTTTTAATATGAAGTTGTAAAAGTGTGACCGAGCAGTTTAATGGCGATGTTCACTCTATTACTGTATGGCACAATTATTTGAACAACGATTCAAAACTACTAAGACACAAACCAAAGTTACCAAGGCATAAATCAAAGTCACTAGGTCACAAATGAAAGTTCCTATACTATAAGGTTATTTATAATATCAGTTACTTACCAAAGTTCTGCCATTGACAGAACATGCCCCTGCCTCAAGGAACAACCCCGAGATGCATCCCAGCTCGAGGGGAGATCACTGCCACATAGCCTCGCCACCTAGCAGGGAGAGCTCAAAGTGTCATATTTATGGGATAAAGTGATTGGCTTGTAGTTAAATTATATATGATAGGAAAGGTATGCATGAGACTCCTTATATCCACAACTTTCTTTGTTCCCTGATAAACGAATCTTAGAAAAGCCCCTGCTGCTCATGTGTTAATCACATGATCAATGTTGCAGACTCATATGCATTAATGCTCACCATGTCACTCTGCTCCTTCGTGGGTTTTCAGAGAACAGACTGAAACTAGAGAAGTTTTTGGCCCATTAACAGCTCAGATCTTTACCTCTTCTGAGTCTTCACTAAACCACCACTAGGTTGGTTAAGGGATCAAGTACATCCAGTCATAACAGTTCTCCTAGGTGCAGTCCATTTCCAGTGCTCTACCTCAAGTAGGAGGAGAAAATATCCAGTATTTCAAGTCTCTGGTTGACAGGAGAGGAAAAAAATGCAGAAAATTCAACACATAATCATACAAGCCTAATAAGTCAGAGATAATAACTCTTTAACTGCAGTCTTCAGTTCTGCCCCATATCGTTCTTCCATCCTCCTTGTAATGACTGTTGCCTAGGACCAAGTATTGCCAGTCAAAAATTTCTCCAGACTTTAAAAAGTAATTAAAGCTGCCTCAAAAAGTCGTGCTGTTGCCAGTCACTACACACACACATGCACATGCACACGTACTCAGCTTCTCCAGTAATATTTAGAAATGTTGTTCACTAAGTAATAACTTCTTAGAAGGCACATTCTGGCAGTATGCATATACAGAATCACCACCAGCAGTGTTGTATCAGGGTACGCTTTTGGTGTATGAATCAAAGTGAGCAACCCTGGTGAGCAAAAGGGAAAATGTACAGCTGAAGAAATCCCAGTGGCAAGATTTCTAGTGTAGTCTGAAGTTTTTCCTGTAAATGTTTTTTTTTTTCCTGTGCTTTAAATTATAACTAAATGCTTTTCTACAAAACAATAGCAGCCTCAGCAAAAGCATTTTGTTAAAACAAGAAAAACAAGAACCAAAACCAAAACCTGTCTAAACTTTTTGAAGAACAGAGGAAATCTAACAGACCTAAGATCTCTGCTTTTCTTTTCCCCTAATTATTCTTGGCTAGATGTCTTAACACTCACTTTTTATTTATTGATAATTGCTTTGAACTTCTGTGAGCTCAAGTGTGAATCCATATGCTCTGTCACATGCAGTCAATTAGTTTACATTGTCTGACTACTGGCTGCAGCCTTTAATACATGTGTGACCTAACAAAATTATCTCCAGTTATGGGGAAATCTTACAACAGTCAGTAAGAGCTTCAAATGAATGAGGACTGCAGGTGTGCAGCGTTTGCTCTGCCCAGTATTTCCCAAATATCAAGGTACAAACCAGACCACAAAATACAAGAATATCCAAATCCAAACTCAAAATAAACAAGCACCCCGAAACCCCAACCTAACCACAATTAGAAGGATTCATTTTCTCTCTCTTTCTTTTTCTTTCTTTCTCTTTCTTTCTCTTCTTTCTCTTCTTTCTCTTCTTTCTTTCTTTCTTTCTTTCTTTCTTTCTCTCTCTCTCTCTCTTTCTCCCTTTCTCTCTCTCTTTCTCTTTTTTTCTCTCTTTTTCTCCACAACTGGAGGCTGATTACAAAAATTAGATAAATACATATTTATTTCAAATTCATCTTGAACATACCATCAGGCTTCCAGAAGATATACTCTTATATTGTCAGAGCTAACAAGTTAAGAAACATCACTGCACAGGGAAGAATATGCAAACATGCCTTCTGATATTTTCTGAAGAGTGACAGGTTTTACAACATTAGTGCCCAGCCAAAGCCTGTAAACATGTTAAATAATTCGAGGTGTTATCGTACCCTTAGCAGACATTAGAGTACACAAACATCCTTAATCAAATAAAATCAAATAAAATCACCAAGGAAGACCAGAACAAGTGCTGGATTTATATCCCAATCAAAGTAGAGTTAAAAAATGTAGCCTTTACTGCTGTCAAATGGCATGCTTTGAGAAATCACAAAAAAACCTTGATGGATATTTTGGCAACTTGCCACGTGTTACAGATCTTCAAATGTGATACCAAATTGAAACATACTGACCAAAGACAAGTTCTTGTTCACCTCTGACCTGAATAGGGCTGACAGTCTTGCTCCCATCACTTCATGTATGTTAAAAGATGAAAATACATCCTCTTAATCATACCATCTTACTTTAAAATAGCTTTTGATGGTATTGTTTTAATAAAGATAGTTGTGATGATTACATACAGGGTACAGGAAAAGCCTGTCTTTAAATGACTGCAGCCAATGTCATTTACCAGAAATTAGTTTGGCCTGGGATGAGTTATAAAGGCCACTCTAAATTATAATAAGGTGTTTATTGCCAGGAAAGCTCCTCTCTTTAATACAAATTCCCAGTTTTCTCTACACAAAACGACTGACAAATGTGCTCAGTCCAAATGCTGATAGTTCATTAAAGTGGTGATTAGATACTACCTGACTCAAAAAGTGAAAAATATGTAGATGTCAGAGTAGTAAATCTAGCTGTACAAGCACGTAGTCATGAGAATGCTCTGATCTACTGTGATCCTGAAAGACAGGTAGGGTAAAGACTTTGAAATATTTTCTAATATTCTACTGTTTTCTAATCTGAGAAGCTAAATAAAATTCATGTAGTATGACTTCAATAATTAAAAAGACCCCAAACCCTTGAGACACATTATTTTGCAGCAGTGTATACAGGCTTAATGTGTAATATTAATGGTTAATACAAAAAATTGCAATACATAACTGAGTTAACGATCTCCACAAGCGGCAGCACAGAAGGGGAGTCCTTCAGACTCAGCTCTGCTTGTCTCTGGTCCCATTAGAATTCTGCCAGCTTGTTCCTGAACGGTCTACAGTAAACACGCGAAGCAGATGAGAAACCAGGAAAGCACAGCAGAGAGTGACTTACGGGAAACAATTAGGTGTCCTTCATTTTTTTTGTCTCTAAGTGAGAAGTGCATTATTTTTACCCACTTAAAACACCACAGGTATACTGTAGACCGGAAGGAAGATATTAATCTTATTTTTTCACAGACAGTTCAGGTGTATATGCTTATTATCATAAAGCAATCAAACAAATCTGTAAATGTGCCTGTCTTTCGCCTCGGGTGTCGTTTTCTCAGGATGAAGTAGAATGCTACTGCTGCTGCAGTTACCTCTGTGCTCTCTCCAATCTATGGCGGATAGAGGCTCAAATTATTTTTAGTATACTGAACATATTTGTTTCATTTTCATTTTGAACATATAGGAAAGCATCACTGATGATGTTGGGCAGAGCCTGGGAAACACAAATGATGATCTTTCAAGGTCCTTTCCAACCCCTAACATTCTGTGATTCTGTGTGTGTGTGATTCCCTACCTGAGGTTAAAGAAAAAAAAGAAATCAAGGCCTTAACATCAGAGATGTTGGTCTGGTTGAATTCCTAGTCTCACTACAAAGACAGGTACTAGAGGAACCTTCTTAGTTCTCAGTACTTGCCCTGACCGTGACCACAAAAATATTTTTCTCCTGGCCACTCCTTGCAAGAGACTATGTACATGACCTGGGAAGTATTTACACTTGAAGTTGTTTGCTTACCTGCATTGAGGCTGGCACTATACCTTTCTGAATTTGTATGAGTGGTTTTGTTTTGGTAACAGCACAGTGAGAAAAATAATAAAAAAAAAGCTAACACTTCTTCCAGAAATATGTCCTGAAAACCAGATGAACTTGTCACTTAAGAGTTAAATATCATAAATGGTATCATCTGTTGTGACTTGGTTTGCATGACTCCAGATAGCAATGATTTCAGCAATGTCTCTTTTTCTCCACAGTCAGTACTTGCACAGGCAATGACTTTACAAGGTATTTTTCTGGCATGAAAATCAGTTTCAGTGTCTCTTCCTCTTTGGGTTGTGATGTTCTGGCAGCATTTGGAAGAAACTGGCAGAAGTAAAAGCAAGTAAAGTACTACAGTGGCTGCGCACTGAGAAGCAAGATTACTCTGCCTGGCCTTGGATGGGGAAACTAAGTCAGTCCCAAGCACTTGAAAGTGGCAAGGCTGCTGACAGTGGGATTAGCAAAAGTTTTATATGTCCTGCTCTCCTTACGGAAGTAGGGGTCTCTCAGAGTCTCCTTCAATCAGAATATCAAAGTCTTATAACCTGTTGAAGATGCAGCATGGACATTTGCAGCTGGATTTTCACCCTTGCAAACCTCAAGAAAGAGAAACATGCTGTTTGAAGAAGTAAAGGACATTTGTGAAAATTAGGTACTTCATAGAGGACTACACAGACAATCACTTATATAAAAATGATCCTAATGTGGTCATTACAGGTTTTCGACTAAACTTTTGCAACGTGCTCCCGATAGTGAGAAACAAAACTATATGTAATGGCAGCCTTTAAGGCCTCATTAAACTGCACACATGGCAAATAAATTAATAAATAAAACTTCAAAATCCTGGAGGCTGCTACCATCTTTCAGGTCTTGAAAAACGATTTCAAATCAATGGCCAAAAAATCAAATCGAATGGCCAAAGGCTTTTTTTTTTTAAGCTATTAGAGTGACCCCACAGGACAATACATTGATTTGCTGTCTTCCCAGGCCTTTTACTTTCCTTCTGCTTGGTATGCACTAAAGATCTGCTTGATTAGGGCCTCCTAAGAGAGTACCAAAGACTTTATTTTCAGGGTATACCCTAATGCATTGCATCATTTTGCTTTTCAAATTTATCCTCCTGTTAAGCTTTTGGCCTTTCCAAAAAATGCTGGTATAAAGTGAGAGATCACTTGTATCACCTACACTGCTCTGTTAGCTACTGATGTCCTTTAGCAAAGCTTTCATTTTCTGAGTATTAAAGCAAAATCCTTTCCAGTCAAATCGTTGCTAGATGTCTTCTAGAAATAGCACCAGGAACTGCATGATGGTGCCAGAGAGCTACTTCTTATCTTGGTTCGAAGATTATCATTTCTCATTATTGTACAATTAAAGAAATAATCTTTATGGTATAGCATACCAACTTATCCTCCCATTAACACTGGATTTACGTCAATAACTCAATTTATTTCAGCAGCATTCATCTAGCTATTGCTCACAGAGCAAATTCTGGATGCACAGTTCAAAGGAGAGGGATATTTGAAATGGCTTTTTTTAAATTTCTTTCACAGAGCTCCACTTGGAATTGCTCCTCAGCACAGGCTGTCCAGGGAAGCGGTGGAATAACCATCCCTGGGGGTATTTAGAGAATATGCAGATGTGGTGCTTTGGGACATAGTCTAGTGGTGGACCTGACATTGCTAGATTAATGGTTAGGCTCAATGGTCTTAAAGGTCTTTTCCAGCCTAAACAATTCTATGAGTCACATTGCAACTAAAAGCACAGCCCCAGCAACATTATGAAGGTGTTTACTGGCAAGAATATTAGAATGAAAAAAAATCAATGTGAAAAAAAACGGAGCATCTAATCACTATAAGTGAACTTTGGGCTGGAGATAAAGTTAGAGGAAGACATACAAGCAAACAAAAACATAGTGTAGCACAATGGACTAAACTTATCCCAAGTATAACTCCCGCCAGCTGGCCAGTACCTGGTTGTCAAAATATGTCTAGTGGAGAAAGAAAGAAACAAAATAAAGTATAAAATCTGTCCTAGAATATAACACATTAGTTTCGCTTGGATAAATCAGAATGCCTTCTATAATGCAATTCTTTGAAATAAATTACTTCATACTGCAACTCCAATAACAAGGTATGATCCTTACTGTTTTTGTGACCCCTCTCATCGCACTTTTTATTCCACAGCATTCTTTAAATATTCAATGTGCTATTTTCTTGAGATCATTTTTAGGAATTTTTGTGCCTACATCACCGTGGAAACAAGATATGTGTATACATCTATGATCACTCCTTCTCTGGAGTAAAAGCCTGCATTATCTGTGCAAGCTTATGGTTAATTGTTCTGCATAAGATATGCATGTCGTTCCTACCCACTGCTTCGGAAATTCATTTCATGTAGTTGCACATAGCAAGCTGTAAAGTAGATTTTATGAAGCCAATAATGCAGAAATAATACTTGAGGAATTCCTTTTGGTTTGGATATATTTATTTTTCCAAACATTTTGTTTGAGAGAAAATGAGATTGCTATCTGCTGTTTCCTTATTTTTTTGCAGGAAAGCAAAGGGTTGTTGACTTCCTCTCCCCTCCCTTCCTTCCTTCTTTCTGAAGGTACTGTACTCATCTGAAAAAAAGAGAACAAAATGATTGTTCCTGTTCTCTTTCTTAAGTCATTTGAAACACTGTCCCTGCTAGTTTTCTAAGTTTACTGCAATCTCTGCATGGGGGGGAGGGAGAAAGAGGGAGAGAGAAACAGAGATTACCAACATGAGAGCAGGTAGAGAGTTTAGGGCAAGACTCCTTCCAGCTTCAACAACTGGTAAGTTAAGTAAAAATGCTTTTATGGTTAACTTTTTAGAAGTGCAATTTATATGCTCTTGTATTAAGAAAAGGCATTAATTAGATACACATGTAACTGATAATGAGATAATAACCATACGCATTGACAAGCAGTATATTTAAGTTTTATACACCTATTGTCTGTTTTTTAGATACTGGTGGTAATAGCATATGGTTTAACCAGTGCAGACAAATTGTTTTCCAATGAGGCTGATAATATTCATAACGTGATCTGCTATGAATTTTGTATTTATTGCTTCTGCTACCAGAATCTTGCTGCAGGCTTCACTAACTTTGTCCTGAATGTTTCAGCAAGATTCACTAGGCCATTGCTGAAATAAAGAAAGAGGCTGTGTCATATGCAAATTGATGTATTTCTTATATCATTTACCACTACTGAAGCTTGCTCCAACCCACCAACCTGTGCTGTAGTGGGAAAAGAATCACTAGGGCTTTTTTTTCCCCTTCAAACCATATTGTGTTTATGATTACACATGTTTATCTCTACGCATCTGTGTATATGATTAGTCTAGGAATAGTGACACTTAAGACATTGTAAGTTCCAGGCTCACTTGAAGAAAAAAAAAAGATGTTGTGTAGCATATAACACCATCGGAGCTGATCACAGGCAGCAGTAATAGGATGGACTTCAATGGTTATTTGCTGTTTGCATTGTTGTAGATAGTATTTTCCATGTTGGACCTCATGGTTGTATCAGAACAATCAGAAGAAGCACGTAAAATGAGTTCTTGAACACAAGAATATGTTTCAAATGTTGGAACATATTGATGCATACCTGCACCCCTGCTTTCAAAAAAGCAGAGTGCAGGTATGGTGTGGGGGAAGAATTAGGACAAGTGTCCCTTTCTCTGTGGAAGGAGAGCTTGGTCGTCTTCTGATCCAGTATTTCTTCAAGCTGCGGCTCTCTGAGGTGCAGGGTCCTCTGCAGGATGCCCGGAGCC
>NW_009693987.1:84156-86817 GCF_000703405.1 Apaloderma vittatum | reverse complement strand
CGAGGGCCACAAGCACCTCGAGCTGCCCTGCTCCCGCTCCCACCAGGGCACCTGGACTGTGCTTTCACACCTGGGCAGCCTTCTGCTCCCACCCCTCACTGAACCAACTAGTGGAAAGGATTTTCTTCCCCTCCTCTCTGGTGCCTTTCTGCAATTTTTTTTTTCTGTAGGAAGGAGTGATATACCCCAAACGCACCCTGATTTCAAGATGTAGATTCCCGTCACTTTAGAAGCAGCAGATAGGTTCTGACAATAGAGGCAGAAATAATTTGTTTCTTGAGTTCTGTAGCTTAATGTTGCAGCCTGTCTAATTTGGTGCCACTTAGTAGGTTTATTTCGTTATAATTAACCCACAAAGAATATTCTGCTAATGGCAAGTAAATGCCAGCAGTTGCCATGAAAGCTATTTGCCGCATCTTTCTCTCAGGATACCTGACTAAATACTGATCCAAATTAAACAGATGATTTGGACAACGATTTTGACAGTTACATGTCAAACATCTGGAAAACCACTTTTTACGTCAAATGAGAAGTAGAGGAGTCTCCCAAACATGAAGAAAAATACATAAGTTCTTTATTTGTAGTAATGTTTTGTTGAAACTTCGGTGTTAGTCTGGATTGCAATCACCTGTAACTTTTGATCTGGTTAGTTCAGAAGATCAGCTTACCATGTAGGTAACAGCCACTTGCAGCTTTTAGATGCAGATTCTATTTCTGAAGATACTAAACATTAATATACTCTTGATTTGGACTGTGTAGATGATAACTTTTTTTCTCTGAGAGACTGTCTGAAATAAGAATATATGTATTCATATTCCTAGTAGGTGACCAAAAGCAATACATGTTATTTTTTCACCCATTCCCTAATAATGTGCACTCAGAAAGAGCATTTTTAAAGGTATGCTTAAAAATTTTACAGTAAAAATTTGACCTTGAAATTTGAACTTTATTCTTAGATTTCACCTATTGGATTTACTTTTTCTACAAATAATATATCTTTGCAATCATTTGGAGTTTATAAGCTTTCCAACTGTATAATTTATTGATGGGATAACTATAACATGATATAGTGGTAACATGGTATAGTGGTAATTTGTAACACAACTGACACCTCTCTTGAGCTGACAGGAAGTAGAGATTTTTGGCAGACATGTTATCCTTATCCCATGCTGCTGAGATATTTACAAGCAGAGAAGGGTACAGTCTGAGGCTGAATTGAGTACAGATCTATTACTATCAGCTTATAGTACAAATTAAACATTTGTGAAATTATTTTCAGTTATACACCTCAATGTTATTAAAAAAATATTGATGCAATAAACCAAGAATAAAAAGTGAGAGGCTCTGTTTATTTTGCTTAAAGCGTTACTGCTGCTATTGCCATATTTACGTATATAACACGCATAAGTAAATGGTCAGTCAGTGTATATATTTTCCCAGAGAGTTATTTAAAGACATTATTTCCATTTGATTTGTCCTCAGTTACAATGAAACATAATACAGAGAGATTTTGCTTTTGTTCTGAAAAAATAAGACCAGAACTACACTAATGATGGCAAAGATATTACAGAAAGAAGCTGTAGTCTACGAAAATGCCAAATTAAGAAAAACCATAGAAATTGATGGAAGTCTTCCTGTAAACGTCAATTGCCTTTTATGTTTTGGATCAGCTTCTTTAATGGTGAAAACTGAGAATGTGAGTTTTGGATGCAGAATACTAGCACTGAGTTACATTCCTAGTAATATTTTGGCATCTCTAACATAGACTTTTGACCAGGAGATAATCTGAATCTTTGAATTTGTAAGAGAATTTTATTGGGTTTGCATTCTTTTGAAAAAGCCCATCAACAGAGGCCTTGCATTGTGAATATCTGAGTATAGACCAGATACTGGTGGACCTAGAGGCATGATGTGCATTTCTCGGATGAACATAACGGCATGTCTCTTAGGTGCCATTTCTAGTAGTGCCAGAAAGATATGCAGAATGGAAGAAGCACAGGAAGATCCATCAGTGGCAACCCAAGTCAAGTCTGGTATATAGACACAGAAGAGTATGGATTGCACCACTTACATTGTTTTCAGTCTTTGATATTGCAAAGCCTCGATGATGCAGAAAGACATCTACCTGAATGAACCATTCCACTCAGCCAGACATGTCAGCAGAACACCACTGTGAAAGAGTAAAGCAGCAAATTCTGCACAAGATAGTAGGGTTTTCCTGTGGCCATGGTTTAAGGACACAAGTCGGGCAAAGTTGACTAAGGAAAAGTAGCTTATTAGCTGATAAGAAGTATCTTCTGAGCACTAACGCATGCTCCCTAGTACTAGCTGATCCAACGAAATAAAATGCTTCTTCAAACAGACCTTACAAGTGCTGTGGAGAATTCTAGAGATAATTTAAAAATTATTAATTTGTTTGATGGACTATTTTTATACCCCAACAAATTTTTAAAAATAGACTACCTGTTATAACCAAATGAATATCTTCTTCTTATATGCAGTAGTTTTCCCCATGCTAGTTAATGATCCCAGAAGACTGCTAAAGAAGAAAGCAATGTCAGCTTGGAGAAGAAAGAAACAGAGAGAGTCAAATAGTGTGAAGACTTTAAGAAAGAAGAAACAAGTCTGAAAAAAAAGATAGCTTACGATTATCCTCCTGCT
>NW_009693987.1:77170-84125 GCF_000703405.1 Apaloderma vittatum | reverse complement strand
TTGATATTCTGAAACTAAGACTGAAGTTCTCCATTGCTGTTAAAATGAAGTGGAATTTTATGGATGATAACCAGATTTTCATCCAATAAAGAGGCCTATGTTCATAGTTATTGGTTATTTAAAACACATACTGAACTGTATGTTGGATGTCTGATTTTCTTTATATCTATCTGACAGGGACTAGTCCTTCTTGTCTGGCTTCTGAAATGCTAATGATGCAGTGAAAAATATTATTTAATCTTTGTTTAAGTTCTGTTCAAACTTAATAAGTTTGTGACTTTCTTTTCTAGAGCAAATAGTTTTACACTGATTCTGATAAGCAAAACAGCATTTTCCTTCTAAACCAGCAGTGTTTAATGTATTGTAAAGACTTCTAATGTCACTGGTAGTAATTAAGCTAAGTAATCATATATTAAAAGAAAATATTTTTGTGCTGTGAAGTTTATGGGAAGAAATAATGTGATTTTTTTTTTTAATCTCACCCCATATTTCCTGCTTTGTATGTTAGAAGAACACGCTATTAACTACTTGACTGAAGAATGAAAAGAAATATTATTCTTATTTTCCTTTTTGTCCCTCTTCTACTATGTAAGCTAAAACACTGTTACATTTTCCTTCTACTTTGTGGGCATGTATGGATGTATGTGATTTGAAAGAAAAAGGCTTAGGATAAAAAGGGTGTTTCCTGAAAACCTATTTTTCCCCTGCAAATACTCATAAAAAGTAAACCTGGAAACATCCAGCTTTCCAGCTGTTTATGTTCGGTGGTAGCACTAGAATTCAGAAACACTGAAATATACAAATGTTCATTGAATCTGAAGGTTCATTTAATTACAAAAAATACAAGGTAAGCTAAGATATGCATTGATAACAACAATTTTAACTAATGAATTAGAGAAAAGTACAAGTAATTTGAAATTGAAAGCAAGGTTATGAGAAGGGTCATGCATTTTTAATTGTTATTCTTACGCAACGTTGTACTACAAGGAATACTAATTCACAGCAAGCAGGCATTACTCACTCAGTCCTCTGTCTTGAGGCCTGGGGTGGAGGAGCACGTGTGGTGGCTCTGGGGTGGGAGCACATGGTTTTGCCCTTTCTTGTGGAGCAGCTTATTCTGACACCAGTCTCTCTGATAAGCCACGAGCGTGTTGTCAGAGGGGGATGAGATAACTTCCAGTCTTCCTCTTCACTGTTCTGTTGCTACTCCTGACTCTGTAAAGCCACTTAATGCTTTAGTCTTCTCTCGCTAGGGTTGCAGTGTAGCTCTTTTTGCAATGATAAAAGATCTTTTGTTTAGTGGAGGTCTCTATGATGAATCTGCTACTAAAGACTTTGTAAAATGGCAAGCATATGTGGTCTTACCAACACTTAGTGCACTAGATTTAAACCAACCTTAAATATACCTACTCTAAAGATATCCAGAAAAAACACAGAACATAGTTACTATTTCAGGTTTTCTTTCTAAAGCAAGTAGTGTTTCAGCTTGGTGTTTCAGCTCCAGGAAAAAATATTTGAAAGCATTATTTGAAAAGGGGATGTCTTCAGGTAGCACAGTATTTTTCTACCTGTCTACTTTTTGTTAAAAGTATTTAGAATACATGTGTAGTGAAAACAGTATCAGGAGATGGAAAGGCAAGACATGACCTGGTTTTACAGCATTTATCGGCTTCTAAAGAACAGCAGAACTTGTCTGAACTTTTGGGAGGCACCTCCCCACACTGAGTTCCCTAGTGTAGGTTTCAGAAGCTATGAAGAGTGTCCTGTATTTGTCCCATGATAGGAATTAAAGAAAACTATCGAGGACCCCCTGGAAGAGCAAGTTGACAACAATGGGCTCCTAGGTTTACTAGAAACGAAACCCATCCACTTACAGAGGTGCAGAAAAAAAATATTTTTTTTCCACAGCAAGAAAACACACCAGCACATACGTTACATCAAACATTTTATTTTGCATAATGCTGCATTCACAATATGAAGTTACCGAGGTTTCCAGAATAATTTTAGGTGTCTGGAAGTAGCATTTTGTCCAGATGCTGTGGAACTAGTCACATATATGAGAGCAATGGTGCTGACCAGCTCTTCCTCCAACTCCTTGTGAATACCCTCTCTTCCCTTTGCCAGAAATATCAGAAAAAAAGTATTAAAGCCTTTTGATACCAAATACACTAATTTCGTTTTGTCATGTCCCATAAAAGGTACCTTCCCAAAGCTTAAGATGCCATTAAAGAAATGCAATTGAACAGATGTCACTGGATTCTGTAAGCAAGTGATCAGGACTCGAGATTTCCTCTCATGACTGCAGTAAAGATTTTCACTAGCTCATTCACTGCTGCACAGAGAAAAAAAGCATCAACAGGTACCCAGTGGAAAGCACTGAACGTGGTTAGGACAGTAAGTCAGAAGAGAATTCACACAACGCTTTATTCTTCTGGTAATATTCCCCTGTCCATACCACAGACTTGCCTGCTATTCCTCCCAAAATACAGCTATAATCTCTATCAAATCTTTCAGGTTTTTGTACATGGTATTTGGCATTCTTTCAAGGAAAGAGCCCTCAATAGAATGATTGAAGTGGGGTGCAGGGATTGATAGAAAAGGGTTATACTAATTTGTAAAGTGGGGGTTTTTATGAACAACATGTCTCGTTTGCTGTTCTTAGTCATGGGGTAGAGTTATAGTGGTTTGATGGAGTTTTTTGTTTCCTTTGTCTTATGATAAATATCTGAACCGAGCAAATATCCCAAAGAAGGCTTTGGCATCATTAATAGTGAAAGATTAGTACTGGAGTGGTTTGGGAAATGTTCAGAATTTCAGATTTTAAATTATACTGAGCTTTTTTTTTTTATTCGGCAAAAAGTAACTTTTTCTTTGTTTATAGCTCTAGTCTCTGTTTCAGTATCTGCTGATGATATTTGGCTAAGTCTGAGGTGTCATTCCCACTCTGTATGCTAGTTTACTGAATTTGGTAAAACTGGTATTTTAAATCTATTTCAGCTTAACATAATTAACCTCAAGAATTTTTTCCTAGATATTTTTTACATAGATATTTGTTTTCCAGGTGATCAAAATTGCAGAAGCAAAACAAGACTTCTTTTGAATTTCAGATTTTCTTTAGTTATGGCAACAAACTAATGCTTACTTTTAAGATTTTCACAAGTTAACAAAATAATTATGAGCAATATGCAGGATGTATTGGGGGGATCAGAAAGAGAAAGCATTTGCTTTTTGCTGTTCAGTCAAGGAGAATATTGAAGTTTGGCATCACAGGTGAAGGGCAAAGCCAGAGAGGAAGTTATCTTAAATAACTTCCTTGCAGGCATTACATATGATTAGTCAGAAATACCATCTTATGCAGGAACTGAAGAACTAAGGACACTTCTCCCTAAACAAAATCAACTGATTTAAAGAATGCCCCCTCATCTGAATGCAGTTGTGAAATATATGCAAAGGTGATAATTTTTCTAAACAATAAATACATATTCAGCATGATATCAATGCTTTTACACAGCTTTTATGCTCTGTCAGTCTGGAAAGTAGAGCTCCATATCCACAGTGTAGATATATCAAAAGTAGTTTCCTCTAATGCCCAGTAATTTGCCTTAAGAGCTATTTTTGACTGTTTCATTGCTCATAATTCTTATTTTTTTTCTACTGGGTGTCTGAGTGTCAACGTAATAAACACAATGGTACTCTAGGAATGGGACTGACATCTCAAATTCCTTTGCTGTGATTCCTATTGCTCTTATGTTCAGAGAGAAGTGTCTAAGTCACTACTGAGCCAGCTTAATTGCAAGTGAGGTTAATAGGGATTAATCAGTCTTCAGTGAAGCAACTTTTCTAGCAAGAAGTCTGCTCAAACTTCAGCTGAAAAAGAATTTGTTCATTGCTCCTAAATGATTAGGGAAGTACCATCTGGTGATTATTTTTAATGAACTGGATGCCAAGAGAAGTGTCCATTAGCAGCTACATTTTTCCTAATTCTGTCAGCTTCTGGATGAAATCCTCTTCTTTCAGTTCTTGTAGGATATAGCATGTCTTACAGGAACACATGACACCTACCGCTTTAGCAACCTTCAGTTTCGCCATGAGTTTTGAATTGTGTGAAACAAAGAATTGAATGCAGAATAAATATAAAAAGTAAAGTTTCTGTTGAAGACTAATAATACTTTGAATAAACCAAGGCTTTAATGAAAAAAAGTAGCCTGCTTAGGAGATTTTATATGAAAACTCTCCCATACAACCCTTTTCTCCCTTAGCCCTCCTCCAAGCATACACTCACATGGGGTCTTTTTGAGTATCTTTTGCTTTATACAGGGCAGCACCCAGAAGGTGTGATTAACTACTAATGGTGCAGGAGAGTTTCAGCAGGCTGTCTTGAGGAACCAAGGCTGAAGCCGGACCTTAGCCACCCTTTAAGATAACAAAGAGGCAGGAGGAGAGCAGGCCATCCCTGTGGCCTCCATGGACATGATAAGGACACTGGGACTACAGTAGGAAGGAAAGCTCAATCTCTTTGCTTTTTAAAGGTCATGAATGCCAGTGAAAGGTTTACTTTCAAAACAACAGCCCGGGCAGGGCAGCACGAGGATTATGGAAGGACATACTTTTTTGATTTTTCTAATTTTGGGTGTTCTGAATAGCTCTAATATTTGTTTTAAAATAATAAGTACCATACAACTCAAACCCCCTCTGTCTCTACTTTACTCTGTAGAGTTTAATAATTGTGCTTTGTAGGTGGAAAGATTATGTCCAAAGTGTTCTTTCAAGGACTCCACACTCCATTCAGTACTACTATTTTACTACCAGATCCTTTCTTTTTTGTTTTTCTGTTCACCCTGTCTCTTACAATACCTGTATGATGAGAAAAAAAAATCATAACTGTGTTAAATCTAAACTGCATTAGTGTTATTTGATAATGTTCCAGAGGAAAAAAATACTTAATACACAGGATTCCTATGGTGCCAGAAAAATACTATTTTAATTTGCAGTGGCAGATATGGAAGCAGACAGGAAACAGGGATGGAGTGATAGGACTTCTATAAACACTGATTAAAGTGACTCCACACACTTTATAAAAGCAAAGGCAGATCCATGGTTCCAGCCCTTGACATGAGATCTCCTTATACAAGTAAGAAAAGGAAAAAATTTGTCTTATTGGCATCACCTCATAACAACCAAATCTCAAATCTTGTTCTCAGCTATACACCAGATTTTCCATAATGATTTCAGTACAACATGGATGGTGCCAGGGAGAGAATTAGGACAGTTACTCAGGATGAATTACCGACATTGTTTAATTGAGTAATTAACTGAGCTGGCCAACCTATTGTTAGTTCCAATAACATGTGAGGGCAGGATGAAATTGCATTTCCATCTAGTCTGCCGGCACCAGTTAGGCTTTGCATGTTTTAAGATCTGCTACTACTGTATGTGCTCCTGATACCACCATCATGGCCCATTTCATCTTGTCAGCTGTGAACTCTGAGCAGGGACTGGAAACTCAGCATTCCTATGACCAAATGCTCCTGGGACCCAGTCCTGCAGGAATATTTACGTGTGACTGAATATACACCAGCAACATCAGATTCAGTGCAAAATATAACAGCCACAAGGTGGGATACCTTGATTTATTTCCCTCCTCCTTGCTGGGAAGTTTGGACCTGCATCTCTAGTCTCTCAAGGGAGTATCCTAGCTAAAGCCTGTGAGGGTAACCTTGCTCTCCTTTAGCTGGAGCTGGGCCATTAAGCAGACAAAAATGCAAGAGCCAAGGGGCAGGGAGCAGAAAAGTCAGGCAGGATAGTCAGGGAATGTAGACTCCATCTCTCTAGAGATAAGCCTAGGCTCCCCTCCAGGTGCTCCTTCTTCAGGTTTATTGAAAGTTAAAAACACTTCACCCTTCTGAGTGATTGCATGTGTGGCTTGGCTAAGGTTTCAGGCTCCTTTGGGTACATTCTGCCTTGTAACTCCTTACCTGCAGTGCCAAAGCTTCAGAGAAAAAGGACTCAGGGTCCAGTATGGGTGAGTGCAATTTGCTAAGGTACATTCTCAGCCCAAACTCAGACCTGTACTGATGCTCTGGACAACAGCTCTCAGTGCTCAGCCTTGCATTTTTGTTTTCTTTTTGAAACAAGTGAAACTAGTCTGGGGTACCTAATACGATGTCGTCTTGAGATGAACACAGAAGCACGTTCAAAAGCAACTCAGTGCCACACACAAGTTAGCCTGCTTGTAGCAATAGTTCACCCCTGCATATCTGCCAAATTTCTATTCAGAATATGAATGTATTTCACTTTCCTGTTTCAATGAAAAAAAAAAAAGGCAAAACCCCCCCAACTGCATTGTGCGTTTAAAAAAACCCTAACCAACAAAGACTATGCAGTTAAAGCATTATCAGCAAAAATGATCCAGCTTTACAGCAGCAAAACAGTGGTTTCCAAAGATGGGAGAAATCCAAGCACTACAGGTTCAGCTGTTCACAGATTTGGTGGGGACCTGGAAAGCAGGGCATGAGTGAAATAGCCTACAGTACAAGTTTCAGGTGACTTTAAGGAGAAGAAATAGAAGTGTTTCAGGGAGACATAGACTGAGAAGAGCATAGATGGGCATCTTTCCTCCTGCACAGTGCAGGTCTCACTTCCCCAGGACAGAGTACTTATCTCTATACGCTCTTAAGACCATGAGAACCCATTGTCTTTGGATTTTTACATTAAATAACTTTTATCCATATCCATCCTTCATGGAATAAGAAAAAAAATTAGAATGCAACATCTTTGCATCAGGAAATCTCTGGGCCACAGACAGGAGTAGGCCTGAAGGCAATACTGGAAAGTAGTCATGATACTCTCTCCCCTTTCTTATATTCTTCACAAGAAGGGTTTGCTACACTACTAGCCTGAGTTGATATGGCTCTTTTTACACCATTCTGTACTTTTTCAGGCTACACTTAGTAGG
>NW_009693987.1:0-77139 GCF_000703405.1 Apaloderma vittatum | reverse complement strand
GGGAAAGAGGTTGTGCCAGAGATGGGGCAGGGCTGTGCTCTAGACCCAGAGGTAGAGATTCACCGGCAAATGACTGTTCCCTCTCCTCCCCACTCCAAAGTAGCCTTAAATTTCCTATTGGTACCAAAGAATCAGGCAGGTGGAGGTGCTCAGCTAGGACATACGGGTTTTGTCCCCTTGCACACTTTTAGATTAGGTAATTTGCTATGCCTTGCAGGCTGCCATCATATGTAGCTGTGATCTGGGATGACTGTTTAGAAAGCTAACACTTCAGAGCCTGTGACTTAACATCCACTTCATTACCCAGGTTATCTACATGCTGCTGACCATTTTAGCATAGAGAATAGAGAAGCAGAGAGGGAGTGATCCACAGATGAAATAGAGAAGTGAAGAGGGAAGGAAACATAAGAGAAGAACTAAGAAAACTCACAAAGAGGAAGAAAAAAGAAAAAATTGAGAAAGAAGGATAAGAAAAAGAGAAATAAACAGCCAGAACAGTAGCAAGCCTAAACTGTGCTCACAGGCCACTTTGTATGTACATCCAAATGACTAGAGATGGTCCATGAGGCTTAAGTACTGCTAGGGATATTGCCAGTAAAGTCTTATTGCAGATGTGCCGTGGTTAACCCAGCCAGACTGCTCTGTGACCTTCACACTCTGTCTTGTTAGGCAATGGAAAAGCAGTGAGAATGGTAGCAAAGGTTTTGCTAAACTGAGGACACAGCACACAAAAAAGCAACGAGTTGGGTAGCAAACCATTCTGCTAAACTGAGAAGACAGCACTTGTACTAGAGAGAAGAAAAATATCTACAGCTACTTCGCTACAACAGCAGGAAAATTTTTCTTTATGTAATCAATGCCGCCACTGAAAAGCAAATTATGTCATAAACCACTCTATAAGCACATCTAATGCCACAAACAGTGCCACAATTTCAGAAAGGTAGGTGGTGGGACTGCTCCAGACCTTCAGCAGAGGAGGTCTCAGGATCTAGTTTAACACTTTCAATAATTACCAAAACAAAACTGATTTGTAATTTTTGGAACAGTGAATGCATTCATTTTGTTAGTGGTTTAAGGATTTTCTCTATTACAAGAAATACCAAAGTAATGATACTCATAGTGTCCTGCTCCCTGAAAACTGAGTACAACACCAAGATTTTTCCAAAAACCACTCTACAGACAGTGTAGGTAAATGGCTGTTTCATAAACCTTGCTATTTCCCATCTCAAACACAGCAAAGTGATGTAAGTTAAAATGTTAAAATTTGAGAATAATATACAATGCAGGGAGAGTGTTTTTATTGCTCAATTTTCTGAGAGAAGACCTTTTTGTTTATATTGGTATCATCTCCCAAAAAATATTAATTCAACTACACTGCATAGGAAGCCCTTAGAGCAGAAGAAATATCTAAGATGATCAAACTTCAGAATGAAACAGGGAAAACATGCCAATATAGAGTCAATAAAGGGAAAAAAATTTATTTCATATACATCTTTGAAAGTTCCTTGCTTGCTCTGTTTACTGTGTCATATTAAACTGTCTAAAAGTGTAAGATTTTTTTAATCAATGAAATTTCTTAGATGTGTGATTGATTTCAATTAAGTTTGTCTACAAATTTTACCATCTGGTAGCACATTGTCTCAGGACTTGTTATTTTTTTTCATATGTATACAACACAATTGTCAAACTGATAAAATTTTGATCATGGCATAGATGAATTCTTATCTCATTGGACAACAGAGCCCGTAAAAATAACACAGAAAATTGTGAAGAAACAGTTTCAGAGTTCATTGGAAGTCTTCCCATAAGATTTAGTGAGATCTGATTATGCCCTAGGAAGAGTTACCAAGGTTATCAGTTTTCCTTCACCAAGCATTTGCTGAGAAAAAAAACCAAGACCAAAACAACAAAACATATTTGCTGATGGAAAGAAGAAGTTTTGTCCTGAAATTTAATACCAGCAGATGAAGGTAATTTCCCAGGGAGAAGTGAAAAGACACTGAGCTCCTCAGTACTGTCATACTAGTGTAGGACAAAAAACCTGATCTCGTCCACTTCTCACTTTCAGTCATTCCAGATCATTTTCATGAACAATTGTTTACTTGTTTCCAATTCCAATTCTGTTAATAATGGCAATACAAAAGGGGAAGAGAAATATTTATGGCAATATCTTTATCTTGATAGTGTCCTCCATTTAAGCAGACATATCCATCTCAAAAAAGGCATGGGACAAGAAGCCTTATCTCAGGATAAGACAATTAAGCTGATAGTTAAATAATGGACTGCATCCAGCTCTGGAGCCCTCAGTACCAGAGGAACATGGACCTGTTGGAGCCAGTCAAGAGAAGGGCCATAAAAATGATCAGAGGGCTGGAATAACTCCCCTATGAGGACAGGCTGAGAGAACTGGGGCTGTTTGCCCTGGAGAAAAGAAGGCTCCAGAGAGTCTTCACAGCGGCTTTCCAGGACTTGAAAGGGGCCTACAGGAAAGCTACGGAGGGACTGTTTACAAAGACTGGAGACAGGAGGAGGGGTAACAGTTTTAAACTAGAGGAGGGTAGATTTAGATTAGACGTTAGGAAGAATTTCCTTGCAATGACTGTGGTGAAATACTGGCATAGGTTGCTCAGAGAGGTGGTGGAGACCTCTCCATGAATAGAAACATTCCAGGTCAGGCTTGATGGGGCTCTGAGAAACCCAATCTATTTGAAATTCCCTTCCAATTGCAGTGAGTGTAGACTTTTAAAGTTAAAGTTCCTTCCAACCCAGTCCAGTCCCTGATTCTATGATTCTATGACTCCATTTGATACCAGGTCTATGTGCACGTATGAGAGAGAAAACAATTTATTGTAAAAGTGATATTGGAAAAGATTTGACTAAATTCCACAACAGCTACTATTCCCAGCTCAGGCCTGTTGTTTTCTTAATGCTCGCCCAACATTTCTTTCTCCCTAATCGGTATCTGTTCTCATTGATTTTGGATACCTTCCCTAAATCCATGTTTGTTTTTTCAAGGTAGTCCAAACTTACTTGTGTCTTATCCTGGCTCCACACTGTGGCAGAAAAAATGCACACTTCATTTAAATGTAAAACATCTTTTAGGTTAGCCTCAAGTAGCATAGCATCAAGACTTCATGGCTGATTTGGGTCCATTAACATATACTCAGCTTATATATAGCAGGTACTTAGTTCATATACTCAGCTTGAGTATATTAACATACACTCAGTACATGTTAATGGAGACCATTTTTGAAATTTGTGTGCTTGAAATACAGATATCTATTTTTGAAGAACACGGATGGAAAACCCATCATACATGGACTTCTCTAAAAAATAAAAGAGTGGGGCTGACAGTGATTTTGGATAAGTTCTTGTATGGGTTTGAATACGATTTTCTACCTTCTGCTCTGCTCTTATGACTATAGCCACTAAAGCCTAGAGTAAATAAAATACCCCAATTTGACAAAAATCCATACAAATAATCCATTATTGAATAACACTGGTAGTCTGAGCTAGTATTTAGTGAACTTAGCATTGATACAACTAAATCTTTTGAGCATACTTACCTGCATCATTCACCAAGGAAGTATCTACAAACAAAAATCTGACTGCACAAATGACAAACGGGTGTGTGGATTTTGCAGATATGGAACTTTATTATAATCCAGTCCAGCTTCTTACTCAAGACAGGCCAAAGAACCAGCAAAACCAGATGCGCTTGAAAACTACTGGTTACAAACATCACAATTCTTTTCCAACTCTCTGAAATTATGACATTCCCAAGAGAAAAGAAATGAGGAGTGGCAACATTATTGCATGACTCCACTCACACTTTGGAGGCAGCAAAAAAGAAACAGAAGAGGGAGAAAAAAGGTGGCTTACGGAGGGTTCATGCTGCCATTGTAGAAAATTAGTAGGGAAAATCATAAGGAATGACCAAATGTGTACTAACTGAAAATACCTAGTTACCAGTAATAGATATATTCGTATTTGTGCAGGTATACCAGGCATTTTACAAAGTCTGTCAAATAATTCAAAGCAGTGAAGATGCAGTATGAAAAACTGCTTCTCTAAAATGAATTTGTGATGGCAAAACGCTTTAGGTCAGATCCTGAGACTGATGTGAATTTTACACAAACAGTAAATGAGCGAAAACTAAACAAAGAATTTGGTATGTGGTTCAACAGCTGTATGGCTGAATTCATTTAAAATGAAAACCTTTTTGGAGGTGTGAATTGAATGAAGGAGATCCCATTAAACCAGTTTAGACAGCCATAACCATCTATATAATAACAATTTACAAAAGTCAGTGACTAATAAAAACACAGCTGGCCGTTCAATAAGGCTGAAGCTCTCCAACTGCTCAACTGTAGCTCAGGAAATGTAACAGTGTCATTTGTCACTAATCCTCACCACATCCAACATGAAAATAGCTGTTAGATTTCATTCTTTTCCTATAGATGCCAATATTTCAGGTTCCAAGAGGAGATTAGAAATGCACTCTTGCGGGGCACATTTCCTGCAGTCATACATGTTCAATTAAATGTATAATTTCTCTTCTAGCTAAGAGAATGTGTTCAGTCTCTTCAGCCATTTTTGGATTTCTTACACTTTCCTCTCTTTCACCTTCTTCTGAAATAGCAAACATGAGTGCAGACCTCCTAATAAAATAGCCTGTTTCCCTTTGTCAAAGTATACATGTCGCTTTCACTCATCTTGGTTTCATTTCTGGGTTTACCATTGTGTTACAAAAGAGCAAAATCAGAATAGTGGTAGTCAGTGTTTAAGTTTGAGAAACTTCAGAACCTCATATTTTTATGGCTGAGCTTATTATTAGCCTATAGGTGGGAGGCACTTTCATACAGGAAGCAGAATCTTGGTTCCACTTAAGGCTAGAGAAAGTTATGTCAACAGTACAGACTATCAACAGGAGACTGCAACAGTGCATATGCTTGTAGAGTGACTAGCATGATTTACATACATTTTAAAACACTTTGTGTGTAGAAATATGATGAGTGGAAATGAGAAACTAAATGCTGATTCATACTCTCTATCAAACTCTCTTCCTCTTTCATGAAACTTAATGACATTATTAGTGGCTGCATAGGTATTCTATTGTAGAAATACCTCAACAGCTATATGAACTCACTCTATCCTTGCTTTTTTTTTGAAGGAGCAGGGAGAGCTTATTTGTGGTTCTATTTTTCAAAATAGCCTATTTGAAAATATTCCTATTTACATAAAGAACCTGTGAGGATGCTTATCTGCTCTAAAGAAATCAACTTTTTAACAAGTTATGGACTGCTAGGCTTAGGGGTAATTTGTATTTAAGTGCCAATATAGTGTGGAAACCTCTACCTCAGTAAGCTTTCCAGGCCAAGTTTTCAATACTGAGGAGCTGAAACATCACTGATAAAAACTGATAAAAATGTCTATCCATGTTAAAACTAATCCCAATATTCAGAATCACACACTACTGTGCTACATAGCATTACATTTTAAATACTAGTGCTGAAGGAAGAAAGAGGTTTTAAAGGCCTTTTGTAGGAAGCACAAACAGTCCCTAGGAGATACTTAATTTTTTTTTTTCAGTTCAGCCCCCTTTATTTATTGTTGATTCTTAAAATGAAATCAATTACTCCAGAGTCAGATAGAAGAAAATTATTGGGGAATCATGCTATTAAAAGCTCTAAAATTCTCTGCTGAAGTTATTTAAAGAAGAAGGGACTGGTCCCTAACTATTTCTCTCATGGTGATCAGATCTGTAGTCTCTTCTACGGTTTTCTCAGGACTGACATTTCTATGGAATTAAGTTCTGGACAAGGTGAAGATCATGACCCCATTCAAAGTAGCAAGGGTTTGCTACCAGCATGAAAGGAGATAAGAGGAGAAGCTGTGTATAATTTTTCCTCCATTAATGTCTACATCATGGGGTATGGCAAATGGAAGGGGTAAAAATGCAGCAAGGTGATCCAAATTCAGATGGCAAATCTGTACTTTCTCTCCCTTTTAGGGCCTTTTTTTTTCGGTTATATATCAATTCTTTGATTGTGCTGGTCACTGACTGTTTAAACACTTTCCCTTGTAGGCTTGATCTTGTCATGTGTGTAGCCGTGGACAGTGGAATAAACCTGTACACTCAGTGAAGGCAGCCAAAGGTTAGTAGTACAAGGAAATTACTTCTTTCTTGTAATTTCAAGTAGTTCTACATCCTCTGCCACAGCTCCATGTTCCAGAAAGATTGAAATTTTGTATGAACAGGCTGTGGAAGAAGGGACTAACCAGCAGCCAAGAGACAAGAGAGAGATTAGATGCAATTCACTTGTCACTTCTGTGTATTTCTGGCAGTATTTCAATAATTTTAAAAAAGCAGTAAATAACATAACTGGATTCTCAATTGCTCTGTGTTTTCTGAAGCCCTTTATATCCATATTGCTGGGAAATAATCAGATACACAAAATGAAAGGTATTTGAGGGCAGGCCATTTTTTTGAAGGAAAAATTTTGGTTCACAGGTGTATTTTATGCTCAAATTGTGTGTATTTACCTGTGATTAAAATTAATTTGGAAAAAAAGAGATATATTTTCCATTTTGGAAAGAAGTAGAATATTTTTTAGTATCCAAAGGATTCCCTTCCTCTTTTCCATTTTTAATGTCAAGCCTTTGTACCCAATGAATTTTCAAGACCTAACTGTTCATTATTTTGCCCAGGGAGTCAGGGTGACAGGGAAATGTAGCAGAATGCATACTCCCTAACAATCCTGTCTGATGGAACATACACACACATATATTATATATTTAAGCATACATACACACAAATATAATGTATATGTACAGTGTATATATATATATAGGTATATTATTTTCAATCAGTGAACTAGGAACTGAAAATCACACCCTGGTATAATTATTAGATAACTGTCCCAGTTGTAAGCAGTATAGGTTTTTTTTAGCCTTTTCCACTGTCACAGGTATTTTGGTATACTAGGATCACAGAATCATTCGGGTTGGAAGTGACCTTAGAAATCATCTATTTCCAAGGCTCCCACTAGACCATGTTGCTCAAAGCCTCATCCAATCTGGCCTTCAGCATTTTGAGGACAGGCATTTCCACAGCTTCTCTGGGCAATCTGGTGCAGCGTCTCACCACCCTCACAAAAAAGAATTTCTTTGCAATATCTAATCTAAATCTATTCTCTCTGAGTTTAAAACCATCATGCCTTGTCCTGTCACTACATTCCCTTACAGAGGGTCTCTCCCCAGCCCGCTTCGGGTACTGGAAGGCAGCTATAAGGTCTCCATGGAACCTTCTCTTCTCCAGGCTGAACAACCACAACTCTCCCAAACTGTTCTCATAGGGGAGGTACTCTAGCTCCTTGACCATCACTTTAGAGATCCTAAAAATTGTTGTTTCAATTACTACTCCTTCATTGCACATTGATTTCTCCCTTTGTCCTAATTTTCCATCTTAAAGTTTCGTCACTGAGCCTTTGGGTGCACAGTATCTCAAAGATAATTCCACAGTCTGCCATGTTAGAAAGAAGCAATCTACAAGCAAGCAGGTTTTTAAGATGTCTTTATTTTCCACAGCCTTAACTAAGTCACAGAGATGTGCTTTTATCTATCTTTAGAAGCAGGCTGATACAGTGCGCAGCTTCCTGAAAAAGAAACAGGAGTGTGTTTAGTACTCCAACCACCTTCATGCCCTCCACTCAGCATTTTCAAGAATGGTGTTATAAATAGCATTAACATGTCACAGGCGACAGAGGGCAAATATGTCTAGCTTTTCAACCTAACCTCTACCTGGTTAGATAAATGCATGTACACTCATACACACACTAAGTGAAGTGCATCTCTCAGGAGAACTACAAGGATGTCATGAAACTCTGAAGGGAGAAAATTAGAAGCACCAAAACCCAACTAGAACTTAATCTGGCTAGTGCCATAAAAGACAAAAATATTTCTATAAATACATTAGCAGCAAAAGAAGGACTAAGGAGAATCTCCATCCTTTATTGGGCATGGAGGGAAAACAGAGTGACAAAGGATGAGGAAGAGGCTGAAGTACATAATGCCTTCTTTGTCTCAGTGTTTAATAGCAAGATGAGTTGCTCTCTGTGTACCCAGCAGCCTGAGCTGGAAGACAGTGAGCAGAATGAAGCCTCCATAATCCAAAGGGAAGTGGTTAATGACCTGCTGCTCCACTTAGATTCGCACAAGTCCATGGGGCTGGATGATCCATCTGAGAGTACTGACAGCTGGCAGAAGTGCTCACCAAGCCACTTTCCTAGAATCACAGAATCATAGAATCATAGAATGCATCATCATGGAGGGGACCTTTAAAGGTCATCTAGTCCAACACCCCTGCAGTGAGCAGGGACATATTTAACTAGATCTCTAGCTTTCCTGTAGGTCTCCTTCAAGTGCTGGAAGGCCACTGTAAAGTCTCCTAGGAGTCTTCTCTGCTCCAGACCGAACAACCACGACGGTCTCAGCATGTCTTCACAAGAAAGGTGTTCCAACCCTTGGATGATTTTTGTGGCCCTCCTCTGGACTTGCTCCAACAGGTCCACATCCTTTCCATCATTTATTAGCAGTCTTGGCTAACGGGAGATCTGCGTCAACTGGATGTTAGCAAATGTGATGCCCATCTACAGGAACGTCCAGAAGAAGTATCTGCGGAACTAAAGGCCTGTCAGTCTGACCTCAGCTTCAGGGAAGATTATGAAGCAGATCATCCTGAGTGTCACCATAAAACATTTACAGGACAACCAGGTGATCAGGCTCAGTCAGCATAGGTTTATGAAAGGCAGGTCCTGCTTGACTAACCTGACCTCCTTCTATGACAAGGTGACCCACTTGTTGGATGAGCGAAAGGCCATTGTCTACCAGGACGTTGTCTACCAGGATGTTGTCTACCTGGACTACAGTGAAAAGTCTTTGACATCATTTCCCACAGCATTCTCCCGGAGAAACTGTCTGCTCAGAGCTTGGATGGGTGTAATCTTCACTGAGTGAAAAACTGGCTGGATGCCCAGGCCCAAAGAGTGGTGGTGAATGGAGTTAAATCCAGTTGGCAGCCAGTCACAAATGGTGTTCTCCAGGGCTCAGGACTGGGGACAGTTCTGTTTATTGTCTTTATCAATCATCTGGATGAGGGGATCAAGTGCACCCTCAATGAGTTTGCAGAAGACACAAAGCTGGGTGGCAGTGTTGATCTGCTTGAGGCTAGGAAGACTCTATAGAG
Source organism: Apaloderma vittatum (assembly GCF_000703405.1). Lineage (NCBI taxonomy): Eukaryota > Metazoa > Chordata > Aves > Trogoniformes > Trogonidae > Apaloderma > Apaloderma vittatum. The sequence goes on along the minus strand of NW_009693987.1, from coordinate 67,892 downwards.
GGATCTAGACAAGCTATATCCATGGTCCAAGGCCAGCTGTATGAAGTTCAACAAGGCCAAGTGCCAGTTCCTGCGTTGGGTCACAACAACCCTCGACAATGCTACAGGCTTAGGGAAGAGTGGCTGGAGACCTGCTCAGTGGAATAGGACCTGGGGACATTGGTTGACATTTGGCTGGACATGAGCCAGTGGTGTGCCCAGGTGGCCAAGAAGGCCAATGGCATCGTGGCCTGCATCTGCAGCAGTGTGGCCAGCAGGACCAGGGCAGGGATTGTGCACTCGGAACTTGTGAGGCCGCACCTCAAACCCTGTGTTCAGTTTTGGGCCCCTCACTCCGAGAAAGAGAGTGAGTGCTGGATCATGTCCAGAAAAAGGCAATGAAGCCAGTGAAGGGTCTAGAGCACAAGTGCTGTGAGGAGCAGCTGATGGAGCTGGGGTTTTTGAGCTTGGAGAAAAAGAGGTTGAGGGGAGACCTTATCCTTCTCTACAGCTACCTGACAGAAGATTGTAGTGAGGAGGAGGCTGGTCTTTTCTTCCATGTAACAAGAGGACAAGAGGAAACGGCATCAAGTTTCACCAGCGGATGTTTAGATTGGATATTTGGAAAAATTTCTTCACTGAAATGGTTGTCAGGCATTGGCACAGGCTGACCAGAGTAGTGGTGGAACCACCACCCCTGCATGTATCTAAAAGACATGTAGATGTGGTGGTTAGGCTTGGCAATCCTATGTTTATGGTTGGACTCAATGATCTTAAAGGTGGCCTAAAAAATTCTATGATTCTTCGATTCTATGATTCTAAAGAGACAAGGTAAAAGGTAGCAGCCTTATTTAGGATAAACCAAAACTCATAACCAATATTTTAGATGAACCTCAAATTCAGGAGAAGGTTTCTGCATGATGACTTGGACATAAAATTTTGCCAAATGAAAATTATTAATCTGCTTTGTCACATGGTACCACTAGAAAGGCTTAGAGCGTTCTTAGGTGTCAATTATGCTGGAGCCCTGGGGAGGTTATTGACATTAATTCTATATTTAGTCTTATGGTGGAGAATCTTCCCACCTATTTAGAAAGAAAAAAAAACCTAGACCAAGTCTATAAAACTGAATGTAATTTGGAGAGTTGTCAAAGGTCTTTCCTCCCCCAAACTTGCCAGGTAAATATCTCTGGGAGTAAAACAAAGAAAATATATTAATCTCCGCCTTCGTATTACAATACAAAGTGAGAGAAGCCAGGAAACACAGCACAAAACCTGATGGTACACAGTGTCCTTAGATCACTTGGCTATTGTTTTCTCTCACAGCAGCACATCTTAATGATACAAAGAAGTTTTAACATTTTTTGGCTTTAGCTTTTCATGTCACAACCATAATAAATGCGCACATTATTGTTTGTGCTGCCATATCCTTTAGATGCACTGCCAGCTTCTAGAGCATGTGCTTGCACAGCCAAGGACATGATCTTGCCCACACATAGCCTAGATGAATTAAACTACACAGAAACATTACCACACAGATTCAGCTGCGAAGTAGTGTGTCACAGTATATCATGTTTATGTTGCAAAGATGTTGTATGGGTCAGGCTTGATTTAAACCACCAGCTCTGCCATGGGCAGACCAAAGTTTCTTTGTTCTTCACTGATCAATTTAAATCTGCTTTAAAAGGCCTTTGTCTTTCATGGGCCTAAGATATCCTTATTTGAATTTAGTTAAAAAACCCAACAGTCCCCAAAATAATCAAACAGACAATAAAATATTAAACCCAGGAGAACAGGAAGAAATAAAAAGATTTGGTTTTTTGTTTGTTTTAAGGAATTTGGGCAACACAGAAAAAAAATCAAATATGATGAAGAACGAAGAAACAACTTTTAATGTGGACAGTAGTCGAGTCTCTCCTTTCTCCCACTGCCTGCAGCCACTGAGTCCTGTTACAAAGCCACACAGAACAACTCCATTTGGTGAAGAATTCAGACCGCACCTCTCACATTTCCGCTATGGCCCTCCTTCTCTTGGAGACATGGAAACATTCCAGGGGTCCTTGGAAGGAGGGTCTCGGAAACGCAAGAGCATGCCAACAAAAATGCCCCCTTCTATCACCATTGAGGGTTCCTCATCACCACCAGAGAGACCTGAAGATAACAGTGACATAGGTTCTTCCAGTCTCCCCTTGGTGTTTCAACAGCCAGCACAGCCAAAGTGCAGTTCCCAGATGATTGACCTCTGCAACTTTGGTTTTCAGTTCTACAGAACTCTGGAGCACTTTGGAGCCAAGCCCATAAAGCAAGAGCCGGTGAAGCCTAGTATGTCATGGCCCAGTAGCCCAGCATTCGTGCCGGCTCCTTACCCTTATTATCCTAAAGTCCACCCTGGCTTGATGTTTCCTTTTATAGTGCCACCAAACTTTCATTTCAGGAACCCCTTTCAAATGAAAAGACCTCCAGAGTCACCGTTTAGGAGGGCTGAAGTAAGAGAAAGTGGTGAAAATAAACAGAAAGTGGAAAGAGTAGATGTCAACCTTCAGATAGATGACAGTTACTATGTTGATGTGGGAGGTGAGCAGAAACGGTGGCAATGCCCTATGTGTGAGAAGTCCTACACATCCAAGTACAATTTGGTCACCCATATCTTGGGGCACAGTGGCATTAAGCCACATGCTTGCACCCGATGTGGCAAGCTATTCAAGCAGCTGAGCCACTTGCACACCCATATGCTGACACACCAGGGCACTCGGCCACATAAGTGCCAGGTGTGCCACAAGGCTTTCACTCAAACCAGTCACCTTAAGAGACACATGATGCAACACAGTGACATCAAGCCTTACAACTGCAGGATCTGTGGCAGAGGTTTTGCCTACCCCAGCGAACTGAAAGCGCACGAGTCTAAACATGAGAGTGGTCGAGAGAATATTTGTGTGGAGTGTGGTCTGGACTTCCCAACCCTGGCCCAGCTGAAGAGGCACTTAACAACCCACCGTGGCCCTATACAGTACAATTGCACAGAATGTGATAAGACCTTCCAGTACCCGAGTCAGCTGCAAAATCATATGATGAAGCACAAAGACATCCGCCCCTACATCTGCACTGAATGCGGCATGGAGTTTGTGCAGCCTCACCACCTCAAACAACACTCTCTAACTCACAAGGTAAGCCAGTGTGGGTTGTGCAGCGCTGGCAATAGTAGAAGCTAGACATCTCTGGCAGTCTTGAGAAATTACACACAAAACAGGCTTTGTTATAAACAGCAGTTCAACTGAACCACCAGCATTACTTGCCAAAGCTCTGTTTATATCTCTCTGTTTCTGGGTTTTATCTCCAGAACCACCTTCTGTAACATAGCATGACTTTGTAGAATTGTACGACCCCTTTGCAATTCTAATAGAAGTTTTCCACTGAAAATCCGTTCTGTTGCTTTGTTCCCTTAACTGGAAGTAGGTGGGTTTGCAGTAAACTGTATGTATGCAGCAAAATAAAGTTATTATTTCTCACCAGATTTTGATGAGTCCTTATAATGAGACATTTTGGGGGAAACAAACAAACAAAAAAACAACCAGAGAAGAATTCCCCTTTGTGCACAAGTTATCCAGAATGTCAGTTAATAAAAGTGGACAAGCAGGTCCATAATCCCAGCCAACTCGTATCAAGCAACAGTCTTGCCACTGCTGACAGCAACGACACAGAGTCAGCTAAGGCTAGGAGAATGCTTTGGAACGCATCCAGAAAGGTGACTTTATAAAATAGGAAAAATGTTTCATTCAAGAATGTCTGAAATTAGCTCATCCTCCTTAACAAAAATGTTAAGTCAAAACATTTTATAAAGATTTGCTTCCAGTTTTGCATACTTTGCTGTTAACACTTGAATTTGGGCTTTTACATCAAAAATGCTAAAAATTCAGAAAGTTAAAACATTTCAGTCTTACAGACATATTTTCCTTTAAAAACCAACAACCTCTACTTCCACATTTGCTTTTTCTTCCCTACTGCATGATTATAATTTCTGCTCTTTTTGGAAATTCCCTGGTCTTTGGATTTACAAAGCAAAATTCTACGAATTTAAGCCTTGGTAGTTTTTTTGTCACAGGAAATGCAATGCCTCTGAGTCTTTAGAGCGCTTCTGCTTCTTTGCCCAGAGCTGCAGGTGGATTCAGCTGTGAATAGAATCGACAGTAGTTAGCTGACCAAATGTAGCCTCACATCAGAGAGGCAGACACTTAAAGACCTGTTGGTGTTCACAGCTTTCCCTTTGCAATTAGCTGTGAAAACCACTGACTGGCAGGAAAACAGAGATCGTTTCAAGCCTTCTTTGTAACGGGGGCCTGCAGGAGGAGTAATTGGTCCTAGCATGCCACTAGTAAGCCCTCGTTACCCTCAGCAAGTTATCCTCAAACTTTTAAACTATTTAGTGGTAAATTCATTAATTTTCAGTCCTAGCACTTAGACTGTGCAAGTGCGAGCATGTTGAGTTATGCATTACTAAACAGACTGAATGGCATAAAATGTGCTAGAAATGCTATGCAAGCACCAGAAAAAGTGAGATAACTCCATTAAGGCTACTGCAAGTCCCACTAACAGTGAACAGTTTATTTTCTGTTCATTGAATGTAACACATGTGTCCTTATTTTGTGACATTGCTTGACTGCTTCTCAGTTACTTCATGTTATTTTCTATAGCTCTCTTCAGAGCAGGTGTATACCTTTTTGAGAAACCAATGACATTAAATTATCAAAGGCAAGCATTACTTTGGTCTTTTAACTGGTTAGCTTCTATTCTTGGTTAATAAGTGTACACATTTGACCAATAATTTACATAAGCAATAGAGCAGGAGAGAGAAGCTCTGCTACTCAGTATGTCTCACTGATTTGTACACTTACTAATGGGAACAAAACTCATTATTTCATTAAGCTTATACTTTGTTTTCGTTCTCTGCTTATCCGATTCTCATCAGAATTTTCCAGGGAAAAAATAAATAAATAAGGACATATTGCTTGAACAAATGCTGTTAAAAGTGAAATAAGTTATCACCTGCTTTGATAATGCAGAATGAATAATTCATATATTTCTGTACTGACCGTGAACCAATCTAGAATATTTTCCATCTGCAGAATTTTCTGTTTGTTTGCTTTGTTGTTTTGTTGTTGTTGTTGTTGTTGTTTCTTACAGGGTGTGAAAGAGCACAAATGTGGAATTTGCGGCCGGGAATTTACTTTGCTGGCCAACATGAAGCGACATGTCCTGATCCACACCAATATCAGAGCCTATCAATGCCATTTGTGTTTTAAGAGCTTTGTGCAAAAGCAGACACTCAAGGCCCACATGATTGTTCACTCTGATGTCAAACCCTTTAAATGCAAGGTAAGTGCGTTTAGTGGCATAGGCATTAACACACTGAGTATTTCTGTGATACCATCAACTTGGGATATGGTAGAATTAGAACAAGACTTGCTAACACATATTGCAGTTGCATTTAAATTAGCATAAACCAGCCTGGTTTTCTCTCTTTATCTAGGTTCTGCTTACATAGCACAAAATAATGGAGGTGAATATCTATGGTTTACTCCCTTCCCTTCAATATCAGTAACTTTCATCCTCAAATATTTTTTTCTGCTTCATGAGCTTTAAATGCCATGGCAGTTTGAGGACAATAAACATACCTGACATTTGCTTAGTACAGTCATCCAAACTGAAGTTTAAGTGCTTAATAGCTTGAAACGCTGACTAAAAACATACATCAAGCTGTGCACACTGCAGAGGGCCATGGAAAATCAGCAGCCATGACTAGTGATGCTATGGGAGAGTTCAGGGAAGGACTCAAAAAAGGCACAGCAAAATACAATTGCAGAAGGGATCTGAATGGGTCAAGTGTAATTACCAGACTGGAATTCAGAGCAGGGCATCAGCATCCTAACACAACAGCCTCTGAGATCACTTGGCCTTTTTAGGATCCTGTGCAAATTTTAGTTTGCTGCCTTCCTCCAACAAGTTACAAGCTGATAGACCCTTTATATCCTCTCTTCTCCTTCCTCCTCAAAAACCTTTGAGGCTTTGGCTTTCATGACTGTGTTATCTCTAATATCTTCCTTATGTATTATTCATGTTTATATTCCTACTCAGTATTGGACACTACATCCGTTCCTTTTGCTGCCTATCTGGTTCACTGTTGTAGCCGTACCTTGTGATGTTAAAGGTTGTAGGTTTCATTCCCACTTTAATCTGCCCTAAGAGGGCTATAAATAAAGAGTGGAGGATATTACTCAGTTTGTGCCTAAGTAACTGAAGATTGATCTGAACTAACTTCTCACATTCTTTCATCCAACATCTTTATGGAATTAAAGTGTTTCTTACAAGGAAATTTTCACCGAGAAACAGAGCTGGCTGAAAAATTTTAAATGGAATTGTTTTTTCTCAAAAAACATAAACACAAAATGTCATAGGGAAATATGGCATTCGGCGATAATTTTAATAGGAAAATGTTGAAATTAATCTTTTTGACTTCCTCATTTTTTTTTGACAACTTTGAAGCATATCACTTTGAAAAAATATCAGTGAAGTCCGTCAGCTTCACTGTTTTGTTTCTTTTTAATTTATGTTCTATTAAAACATTATTTTGTATTCTAGGGCTTACGTTATTCTATATTGATAAAGTAATTTGTTACTGAAATGCTTGGATAGCTACACGTTAAGTCTGCCAGAGTCTTTCGTTCTTTGAGAACACCTTCACACCTATCTTTTTCTTCACATTTCATCAAAATCCTAGTCAGAACCCCAAATATCAGAAAAGAAACTCAATAGTTTGATCAGCTGTTCTGGACGCAGCATCTGGACACACAGTATTTTTCAAGTATGTGCAGATTAGCTGGAAGTTTGTGTTCAGGTTAAGGTTTACTGAGGACCGACTATTAAAACTTGGAGATGGCAATAGTTTGAACCAGGAACCGGAGTGTAACCAGTATTTCTAGCCAGTAACAAAAGCTCTACAGGCCCACCTGTTTTTCCTATTTTTTTTAACTTCTCTGGCCCCACCCAATGTCCCTGGGAGGAACGAAACAAGTAAGCACAGTGAACCAGTTTCCCCCTTGTCTGAAGGAGTGTGAATCAATACAAGTGCCCCTGAATGGAGCAGACTTTGTGACAGTAAGCAAAGGGAGAATCAAAAATTGCTCTTGGAAATAGCCCTTGCCTCTCCAGCAGAGCCCTTGAAGACTCGGGCAAGTAGTTCTGGCTGGTATTCAGAGGGTTAAGGCAATGACCAGATAGCAGCCTTTTGGCACCAAGCTCCTCCTCAGCAGAAGGAAGGATATAGCTGTATGAACAGCCTGCTTAACAATGGCTCACATGTCCCCGGGGAACTGCCTGCAAATAGATTTCATCTTGCTTTCTCTTGTACTTTTCAAAGCTTCCTGTTTTCTCACGGTCCTTTTGGACAGTTTACAGTCTTTCTCCCTCTCCCTCTCTCTTTGAGGAAAGGAACACCCTTCTTATAAAGAAAAAAAAAAAAGAGGAAGAAGAATGCAAGGGAAAGAGAGCACAGCAGTAGCCTTTCTACTTCACCGCGTGCAATGGTTTTCTTTACCTTTTTCTCACAGCAAAAGAAAACATGAGGCTTTCCTATGTGTCTAATCACAGCTAAGCACCGACCATCTGAAAAGAGGGAGTAGCAAATAGTTGTCCCTTCTGTTTCCTTACTCAGCTGTAGTCTGGGTCTGTGTTTGATTTTTCTGTGAAGAGTGAACTTCTCTGTAGAGTTTAAAGACCTGAGCCTGAACTGCCTTCTTTACTTCTGTTTAAAAACACAACACTGAAGAGTTCTGGAGGAGTTGCATCAATTGCTGCCGTAGTGCTAATTCTCATTTGTAGAGGAATCTTCTGTGAAATTTACAGTTGCTTTTAGTGCTGAAGTCAGCAATATTTCAGATCCCCTAGAATGCAATCCCCTAGAATGCAATCAAGTTTTCTCTAGCGCAGCCGAATACACTTTGCAGCGTGTTTTGAACTCCACATTTTTTTCCCATCTGGTATCATGGGTTTAAATCAGGAGTCAAAACCAAAGAAAGTGTGAGAGACAAGTACTTTGGAAAGGAACAAAATAGACTGACAAATGTAGAAAGATGATACGTCATGTGGTGGTTTAGGAAGACAATACCTGGTGTTGAACTGATTCAGCTTTTCTAGCAAACTGTACTGAAGTCTGTTTCACCAGCCAGTGAAACAAAGATTGTTCAGCAGACTTGCAGCTGAGGTCGTTCTCTTCACGGCTTAATTTTTGTCTAAAGCAGGCATCCTAACAGAAGGTCCACAAGTAAACCATATTATTCCTATTATCCCAAGATCTCTTTAATCAGCTTTGCATCTCCCTGAGTTTTAAGGCGTTCTATGGTGTGTTCTGCTGGAGCTCCTTCCCATGCAACCAACTCAGGGTCATCTTTCACACTCTGCTCATCAGTGCTCACACCCCTGCCCTGTCACAAAGAAGAAAGTCTTCTATACTTTTCTAGTTTATTCTGCAGACTCAGACTGTTCTTTAAGCATTAGCTGTGAACCTCAGCTAGCTCTGAGTTGCTGTCTTCCAGCACATGAGCCCCAAACCTGATCTCTTTCCTCTCTGGATCATGGACATTCCTCCGAAAATTGTCTTGTGCCTTTAGAAAATTTTAGATTACCCAGAGACCATGTGAGACAGAGCCATCTTTCTGAAAAACAACCTTCATATGTGCATTTCTTTCGTTTTCCTGCCACACCTTTCCACTCTAGTACCATTTCCTCACGTCCCCATGGGGAGATTCCAGGACAAGAATACATTACATATCCCTGAGTCTGTGCATAATTTTGGAAGTGGAAAACCTACCCTCTTTACTCAGAGACGCAAAACTATTATGCTGTAAGGGTCTACCTTTTACCAATTCTCTGTGTTTACATTTTGAAGAAAAGAAATAAGTACTGCCTTTACAGAAACAAAAATCCTTCTACTAGACACATTTTAAGACTCAGTACTTTATAAAGATATGAATTTGCATGAAGTCTTTAGCCATTCACCTGTTCAAGCTGATTTTTCTTTATTAGGTAGAGAGGTAAAGCCACAGTTATCAGAAAGCAAAAGCCAGTGAGAACACAGGTCAGCCACAATACAAACAGATGACCAGAAGCCTTCTGCTAAGATAGTTTAGAGAGGTATTATTGGCATTCTTGTAGCCAGAGAAATATTGATGCATCATAGGTCATTCCAGCAGCTGTCAAGATATAATCAGCTGCTGTTCTTCCTTGAAATTATCTGTGTTCATCAGTGCTTCTTCTTCTCTTTATTTCCTCACAGCATCTAAGGGTGGGGTTTTTTGTTGCATTCATTTCCCTGAGTATAAGTCATGCAGCATATTACCTTTCTCTGAATGCAAAGAAGAGAGTCCTCTTTCATAAGTGGGTGGATGACCCTTGGATTCAGATCTCTTGTTTTTACAAATTAATAACTGATTTTCAGTGGCTACTTTTTTTTTTCCCTTCCACTGTCTTGGTCAACACTTTGCTGGTATATTTATTTGCTAGAATGTTCACATTAGCAAAATCACAGAGAGCAAATCACAGAAGAGAATTTATGCAGCTGAAACATATATTTTTTACTGAAAGCAAGTGAATATTTCCAGACTGTTTCTTTTTGAGGCATTGACTCAGCTCTAGTTTTTATTTGAAAAACAACACCCCTGAGAATTTTTATATTAATGAACTGCTATAATTTTCCATCGAGAGATGGTTTAAAATGCAAAGGATTTATCACTATTTCACCAAGGATCATTCCACTATCTACATTCCATTCATCTACTCCAGGTGATGGCTTTGCAAATTTGTACCAAAAAGTATTGTCATCTATATGCCATCAGACTAAATCAGAAGACAGATCGGACCAAAAATTTGGTGGAATCTCAGTAATTGTTTTTTAGTAATTTTCTCTCAGATGATGGAAATCTCAGTTATTCAGTAACAGTGATTCTGGCTCATGCAGTAATAAAGATTGTAAAAAAAAAAATTAAAATTGGATGGTAAAATTAGTTGATTAAAACCATTACAAAAAAAGGAGCTGAAGTAGAAAGCAAACATAGGAGCTTTCAGAGAATGGAAATGGCCACTTGAATGTGAAAAAAATAATAAGTCCTGATAAAGAAAGACCAGAAGACAAGTAAGACTAGAAGTTTGTAATAGTGATGTCAAACTCTCATGTCTTGAGAATACATTTGATTTATAAGGGACCAGACTACAAAAGGATGCATCTAGATAAACAACAACAATGAAAAAACCCACCTTATTGTTTCATCAAAGGGAAACTTGCAAGATCAATGGCTTGAGCTGGCAGGAACGTTCTTCAGGGAAAGCTGAGTCATTCTTGCAGCCCCATGACTGTTTAAATTTCGGCTTACTCACCAGAGACACAGAAGTTGGTAAACAGAAGATAAGAGGATCAGAGAGAAATGTGGGAGCAAGAAACAAAGAAAAAAAAGGAATTGCAGAATGTGCAGCCCTTTCATTTCCACTTAAGGAGAAATAATATTCTGCTTGACTCTTTCACAGAAAACCTGAATTGATTTTATTTTGTATCTCTGTCTCCGACTGTTGCTTTTCTTGATTAAAGGCTAGATTTGTAAACTACAAATGAAATAGTTCACCAGGGCAGAAAGCTATGCTTTGAATTTCATTGAAGTTAAGAGCCTTGCAGGTTATGGCCTTAAGCCTCTCCCCTTCCAACAACTCTATTCCCTGCTTTTGGAGAGTCCTTGACTGTGTCTTAGTCACCAAATTTAAAGAAATGGCAGAAGTGCAGAAGGATCTAGATAGATCAGACTCAACCACATATTCTTGTCTGTAGGATTTGCACCCGTATCTTCAAAACACAAAGTGCAGGCAGAAGCTACCTAGGCTCCAGCTGGCCAGAATAGGTCCTATCGCATCCATCTCTGGAGCCCTTAACACAGGAAAGATGTGGACCTGTTGAAGCAGGTCGAGAGGAGGGCCACAAAAATGATCAGAGGGCTGGAGCACCTCTCCTGTGAGGACAGGCTATGAGCATGAGAGTTGGGGCTGTTCAGCCTGGAGAAGAGAAGGCTCCTGGGAGATGTTGTAGATGCCTTCCAGTACCTGAAGGGACCCTACAGGAAGGCTGGGGAGTGACTGTTTACAAGGGTGTGTAGCGACAAGACAAGGTGCAATGGTTTTAAACTAGAGCAGGGTAGATTCAGATTAGGTGACAGGAAGAAGTTCTTTACTGTGAGTGTGTTGAAACACTAGCACAGGTTGCCCAGAGAGGTGGTGGAGGCCCTACCCCTGGAAATATTCCAGGTAAGGCTTGCTGGGGCTCTGAGCAACCTGATCTAGTTAAAGATGTCCCTGCTCACTGCAGAGGGCTTGGACTAGATAACCTTTAAAGCTCCTTTCCCTGCCTATGCATTCTACAATTCTGTGATTCTATTTCTTTTTTACATCTTCTCCTTGGAAGTACCCCTTTGAACTAATTATTTTATTTTTCACTTTTTTTACAGCTGTGTGGAAAGGAATTTAACAGAATGCACAATTTAATGGGACACATGCACTTGCACTCAGACAGCAAGCCTTTCAAGTGCCTTTACTGTCCCAGCAAATTCACATTGAAGGGGAATCTAACCAGACACATGAAAGTCAAACACGGGGTAATGGAAAGAGGATTTCATTCTCAAGGTAATATTTTTCAGTAAGGTGTTTTTCTTAGAGATTTGAAGATGCATATCTGTAAACCCAAATGGCCTTTGTACCTACAGATTTACGATCTTGTACCATAGATCCAATGCTGTTGGAAAAGATCAAATCCAGTAAGCCTGGGATTAACTACTTTAGTCCACTGCTACAAATCAGGGACCTCCAAGGTAGTGACCCTTGTCTCAGACGCCTTTCAGACTGGATATTTGGTGACAGAGAGGCACAGATTGAAATGGAGGAATAGACAGAGACAAAATGAGACAGTATTTATGAGTACAAAGGAAATTTTTTTTTGTGCCATAAAATCCTGTTGTCAGGTGTTACAGAGCATCAGTAGCGTGAGAGCAGAGGATTTATCAAGCTGTACCAAATGTTCTTGTACTTAAGCCCAGAGTTCCCCATCCATCACTGTGAGAAGACTCAATATCTACCACACCACTGTACTTTTTCCAGCATGTGGGTACCCCAAGATTTAAATGGGAACAAGCTGGTGAAGATTCAGCCTTAGTGAGGCTGTGACATATGTCGTTGGCCAGGGAAATGATTAGACAACATGATCTTCCTGACTGAGTGTTCCATTATTTCTGAATAAATGTTACAGCTTCAAGGGGCTTGGTTCCCAGAGGCTCGCAGACTGCACACAAGCAGACATTTTTCTCCAGATGCATCTGGTTAGGAGTTTATAGTTTTTCTCTTATATTTGAAGTACATCATAGACCATAAATTCATTCAAAGCTGACAGAAGCAAAAAATCTTGATTTCATGGGTCTTGCTCACTGCTTTTTGGATTCCAGTCTGGAATAGAAATGGCAGGTTGAATGACTATATCCAGGAGCTTTGTTTATTCCATACCATATCAACATAGCTGATGTTAGGTGGACAGTAGGATCAAGACTTGATTTACAAAGACATGCGAACAGGAGATAGCCCTCCCATATCTCAAAGTATATGGATTTTTACTACCCAGAGTATTCTTCAAAGCGTTTCCTATCTCACACATACTACATACGTTTCCTGAAGTCAACCTAATGTGTGTACACATGCCAATGTTATGGGAAGAAGTGGGAGAATGAGCAAGGATTGTTTTGAGAGTGAGTATCCAAGATAAATTGTTAAGATTTTCTAGATAAATAAGTCTTCCATAGGTAAGATTTCTTGGTGTTCCTCTAATTCAAGCTTTAGCACAGCCTAACATACATGTAAAACAGATAATTTAATGACACTTGGCATAAAGTTTACAAAAATCCTAAAAGGTCATGTAACAAATGGCTCCTTTTTCCTGTAAATCTCCTACAGCACCATGGTAGTTACACAGTTAGTTGCAATTTAAGACAGCCTAAGAGCTTTTCAGTATACAGAGGTTCTTCAGCTCTTGAGGCTTATCAGATACAAGACACTTGGCAAGGGCTGCCACCTGTTCATTAAAAAATATAACCTGTTGCAAAGCAGCAGCACTATCTAGCACAACTGTAGAGATCCTGCAGAAACTGCTTTAAATTAATGAGGGAAAAAAAACAAACCCGAAGCAAATAGAACAGTGGCTTTCATAGATACTTGCTATTGAGTGAAATCCTCACTGTCTTTTAATTAAGAGGGACTATGCCTGCTGTGTCTGAATCTTCTTCACTGCATTGTGATGCTCAGAGCATATTTGAGTCCACATATGTCCACTGGGTAACATCTGGATTTCATCAAGAGAGGAAACACTCTTGACAAATACTAAGACAAGCCAGATCCAGGACTACATTCAAACTTATACTGTACCACTCACAATCATCATTTGTCTATAATGATTTCCTCAAGCTGAAGCACTAGCTGGTGCTTAGTGCTTTTGAGTGGTATGAATGGCTTCTCTGTAGATGAAAGAAGGAAAATTAAGGGAAGTGGAGGTCATAGATTGCTGAGACTTGATTGTCTTTTAGTATTTAAAGCAGTGACTTTGAACCAGAGCGTCCACAGAACACATCAACATGTTTCTAATCTCTTTGACTCCACTGGAAAAAAACTGTACAAAACCTGGGACTTTGATTATGGCTTGTGATGCTTTAGATCAAAGTTTTGTTTTTTTTAAAAAATAGGAAGGAGGAAGTGGGTAAGTTCACTGGCAAAAATAGCTTGCAAGTGTCCAGGCCGCTAAATTTTTATTCCTAGGTCCCTCATCAAGTGTCTGGCATGTACAGCAAAATGTTCTGTGTGTCCTGACCTGGTTGTGAAGTGCATACAATAGTACTTTTTTTAACAGCCTCTCAAAAGAGAAGTCATGAGATGTAAACAGTAACGGACTTGGAGATAGATGGGTGGAAGACAAAGGTAAAATATGAAATAGATGGCCACTTCACATTTTGTTTTTTAACCGCATATCAGATAGTAAAATTTCCTAAATATAAATTATTCCTTTTCTCCTTCCCTCAAACCACTATAAGGTTTTGGAAGAGGAAGAATCGCTCTATCCCAGACAAATGTCTTAAGAAGCTTGGAACAGGAAGAGCCCTTTGATCTTTCCCAGAAAAGCCAAGGGAAGGCAATCTCATTTCATTCAGATGGTGAGAGTGCCAAGGGAAGCTCATGCCAGGAAGAAGAGGAAGACAACTGCTACGAGGCAGAGCGGTACAGCCCTGCCATGTACCATCATGATGACAACAAGCTGTACATGGCTCAAGATCTGCCTGGCAAACCTGAGTGCGCGTTGAAGGACTTCAGAGAGTCCTACTGCAATGAGAAGGAAGTAGTGCTGAGTGAGGGAGAACTGGAGAAGAGAATAGCAAATTCAGACAAACAGGAGAGCCAAGGAGAGAGAGACCTTGCAAACAACAAAGAACACCTCAGGTTTAGATCCTTTGAAAAGGCCAGACTTGGCCACTCTCTCTCTAATTACTTGTATTTCAAGCACAGAAACAAGAGTTTGAAAGAATTGCTGGAAAGAAAAATGGAAAAACAAACAATGCTTATAGGCATTTAAAATGGACATTTTAAAACAGCTGGAAAATGGGGATAATAGATAGCTTTTAACTTGAACTGTAATTTACCAAAGCCTGGTAGCTTGTAGTACTCATTAGAAATAAACAAGCAAAATTAATAAAAGTAATTTAAGGTATAGGCATTTAAAATGGACATTTTAAAAATCTGAAAAATGGGGATAATATAGCTTTTAACTTGAACCGTAATTTACTGAAGCTTAGTGGTTCGTAGTAGTCATCAGAAGTAAACAAGCCAAATTAATAAAAATAATTTAAGGCAAAACACATACATTAAAAGAATAAAGCAGTCCAAGGTCATCAAGCAATGCAATAGATATTGAACAATAACATCTTTATACTTATCCATTTCATGTATAAGCAGACAATGGGGTGGATACAGAGGCTTATTTTCCTTTATCTGGGGTGGTAGAGACTTGTATGCTGTTTTATAGTTATCAAAAAGCAACATACATTATCTTTTGGTTTATTATCTCACTAAATATATATCAACACTTCTAAGTATATGCCTCAAAAAAATCTGAAAATACTAAGTATTTCACAGTATAAGCAGCAATACTACTAAACATAGTGTTTATGAAAGCACTGTCACTCTCAGAACTAACACAGTCCAAATACTTTCATTTACTGAAGTGACTGTTAGTTCAACCACTTACAATGAGTAATGGGAAACAAATTGAGAGGAAAAACTAATGTCATGTGAGATAGGGAAGGATAGTGCTGTAAGGCTTTGAGAGGGCTGGGAACTGTTAGGGTCACAGAAGCTTTTCCTTTGGCACAAAGAATGTTTGTGCTTTGCTATATTTCAATCAGTATGGGAGTATTCAGCAGTTTTTCAAGTAAAATAGCATGGACTATGTTGACATTTTGTTCTGCTGTCTGCTCAGACCAATTCTTCTAATGAGCAGCAGCAGTGTGTAGCCTTTGCAAGTCTTGCTCTAATTACACATAAAGCAATCAAACTAATTTCATTGAGAAAATGGTGCAATTTTGCCGTTTATCTCTTCAGTCTATCTTGGCTAGCCTGGATGATTTTGCAATGTATAGGTTCAAACAGATTTTATTTTAGAAGGGATGTCAAAAAAGAGCCCTTAGAGGGCAAGAAGTGCTTCACAGACAAAAACTGGTTTTGGATTTCCTCTTAATAACATGGCCATGGCTTGACCAGTAAATTCTTTCAGAAGAAATCCACTTGTGCTGTTTTTATTGAGTCATTCCCAACTTCTTATCCTCTGTTTCCCGTACAGTTATATGTTCATAACAAAGATGCAAAAAATGACTTTCCATTAAGCACTCTCCATTAATTGCATAAATAGTTTGACCAGCATTTTAATTCCTGAATCTTCAAGATAGGGGACAAACAGCCCCGCATCCTCCTGTTGGCTTTTGAGGAAATAAAGATTTAATGAGTCATTTAGTTAGTGCTATGTCATTCTGACATCCCAGCTCAAAAGGATAAAATTTCTCTATATATGGTACATATTTTCCAAGTATTACCACTTTCTTCACTTACCTGCCAAGTTCTTGGTTTGAAATACCTTGCCATCATGCTCAATATATAGCAAGTTATAATTAAATGTAGTCATATGCTTATAGTTTGCTAAGACTAGAGTCACGTAGCTGCAGCTTTCTGCTATTGTAAGGAACCATTCACCTTACAAAACTAATGATTTTCACACCTCCCAGTTAATCAGTGTTCACAGGACAGCAGCCCTTATTTATGCTGTAAAACTAGGTTCGTGTAGTTTGAGGCTGCAGAATGTGGTTTATTTTTTCAGGGCTCAGACACAGCATTGTAAAGATTCTAAGTGAAGAGCAGAAAAATCTGTTGTTATAGAAGTTGTAACATATGTGTAACTCTTCTAAATGTAATTAACTCTACAGCTGACATACATACTTTTTAAAATAAAATGTGGGCCCAGAATTAATGATCTCTTTCAAAATGAGGTGTGTTTCAGAGGTACATAGCCTTTTTTTTTCAGTAATAAACTGTTTTATCATATATATTCAACTTCCTTGCTTCCACTGCAAGATAACTCCTCTTGAAAAACGAGCCATCTTTATTTCAAGGCAGACATTATGCTCAAGCAGAAGAATCAGAAAAATTGCAGAGTAATGTGTGTAACTACATTCTTCTTAGACTAGAGGGGACATGATCAGGCAGAAATTCAACATGGCCTAGGAGACTGTCTCTTAAAAATGGGAACAAGTCCTTTGGTTACCTCTTGTCTCTGTCAGACAAAAGCTGCTGCATGAGAACATATACAGCCAAGAGCTAGGGCTGACTGGCCACTAATTCTTAGAAGTGTCCCTTCCAAGGTGGTGTAGTTTCCAGCTGTGCATAACTGAAGATCAGTCCACTCCACTTTTGTAGCCGTATTAGTCCCTACGATAGGAGGAGTAAGCAAGGAATCAAGAACCTAGTTGTAATTTCTAGAATGGTCATCACGGAGATGAGTTGAACTTAGCAAGTCCCTTCCTTTCTGTGGTAGGTAAAGCAGAAGGGTGTGCAGATTGTAGAGGGTTACGGAACAGTTAGACAACCCTTATCAATAAAGAGACAAATGATTACATATCAACAGCACACGAGGCAAACAAAGCATGGAGGCATTTTCAGCAGAGCTCATCTCCTAGCAGTTAATATTGTAACCACAAAAAAGAAGGTTGTCTACTGGAAATATGAAGTCCAGAATTTTCCCTAGGAAAGTGCAAGATGCGTCCTTAGGAAAAGAAACCACTGCAGACAGTTCTGGATTATCTAAATGGTTAACCAAACACTTTCAACCCCATTGTCGGTGCAGACAATTTATCCACTTCTGCAATCCTACTTCTCATTGGAGCAAAAGCAAATGCCAACCACATAGAGCCAGGAGGAAAAGAGTTGAGGTCCCCAGAATGGCAATGCTATTTAGGAATAATTCATAATGTGAATCCCTTTTCTTGCATTCTTCCTAGAAAGCAGAGAACGTTCCATTGCAATGAGGCTCAGACACATAGTCACACTAAGCTAATTCACAAACACCTAAGGCTAATTCACGTTAAAATAGTAAAGAACTCATCTAAAACCACGTCATCAGTCAGAGGAACTGCAAGCAGAACTATTAGTGAGATAAGGAGACAGTGCCAAGTGACCCAAGCAACGAGATTAGGAGATGATAGTGGTCCCTACTGTGGAACATAATGCAGCTGGGTCTAAGACACTTGTTACAAAGAGGCCCCAAGGGACAAATTAAAAGTGAAATAACAGCCTTCATTGTGAAGCACCTTGCTTTTCAAACATAAGTTATTTTCATGCTATTTACATTGGCACTGATTTGGGAACAGACAGTAACAGTCTTTGCTTTTTAATGGCTTTGAAAATGCTTTATAGAAATTTGCTCTCATCATGAAGTTATTTCCCATTTCTAATTTTCGAGGGATTAGCTTCCCTGTTTTGCTTTGAATAGATGCTCAGATGTCCTGCAGAGACATTGCCTGTGTCCTGGACCTTTCTTCCTTCTGAGAAAAATTTGCTCTTTTTCCACTGAATAAAACTCAGATTTCCTCAGAATCTGAGTATATTTGCTTTCTTCTTGCTATTTTTTGGGAGAAAAAAACCCAACTTATCTGACTTTTCTCTACTATATCAGCTTGTGGTAACAAATGAAATTAAATCTCAGCTTCCATCACCTCTACATTAAATCACATCCATACTGTTTCTTTGCATTACTGTATGAAGTCTATCTTCAGTGTCTCTGAGACCATCAGAGCAAGTGGGAGTGGCCACAAACTTATACAACAGAGGTGCTTTCCAGATATGTACAAACAGAGATACTTCCAGAAGCTATTCTGAGGAAAGGTAAATTGGCTATGCGTAATAATTCAGGGTGTGTAATGGCATATGGTTTGTTAAGTCAGAAGTTTTTCTACTGTTAAGAGCAGCAGAGAAAATTCTGCAAGACACTGTGCAGAACAAAGTAGGGGGATGAAATACCAAAAGTTGGGTTAGTGAAATCTGAGGGTAAAGAAATACTTCACTGAGAAAGTGAAGTAATAGGTAAAGCTGGAACAAGCTATTCTGAGTCTGGACACCAGGACTCAGTCACCTCCTTGTGAGCCTGAGTTCTCCTGGTTGCTGGGCAGTCTCCAGGCCATGAAGGCATAGACAGGTGCTCTGTGTTCAGCAGCTCAAAGGGTAAAACACACAACACTTTATGATAGTATTATAAAAGAAGTTTATCCTGTGCTCTGTCCTATAAAAGAAGTTACTGGAAAGACCAAGTAGTGCTACTGCACCCAGCTTTTTACAACTCTGTTGGTCTACTAGCAATTCTCCAATTTCTTTCTTCTTTTGGTGCTGCTCGAGTCTGCTGTTATGAGTGTACAGTTAAGAAGTAGTATGAGTACTATATTTATTATTCCAAGAAGTTTTTAATAATTATTAACAGTTTTGAAAATAAGTCATGTCTGCTTAGCTGAACAAGATGTAACAGAGCTAACATTTTGTACTTCTAACAGATTTTGCAAATAAAGTGGTGTATATTTATTTCACATAGAACACCAGGTTTCCATTTACAGCCCAAACTCAAAAAATGGACTAACTATCTGTGAATATTTAGTTTCTGGCTTTCTGTCTCTATTTCAATCTATGCTAGTAAAAGCATGTATGATATATGTATTAATTTAAGCAAATAAATATGTACTGGAGAAGCTGTTGTATCTTGTGTTGAAATGGATCTAGAGTTCTTGGCACTCTAGCTATTTTATATAGCAAATGCAGAGGGATAGCCTGACAAGGTCATACTTCACTCAGCATCACCACAGAGTGGTCCTTGTAAAGGGAAATATAAATTAGTGATGAAGGACTAGTTACAAGTAAAGAGCAGAAGAGCCTCCAGGTCCTCTGAGGTAGACAGATCTCATTATTGTAATAGACTACGGTCTCAAAAGAGTGCTCTGGAATGATTAGCGTGTTTGTTAAGTTGTGTTTAGAGAAGCTGAAAAAGACAGATGTAATCCTTACCTTAAAGGTGTTTCAAAGATTTACATCATGTAAAAATAGAAGAAAAAACAACAAAATGTGTTAAAAGATTGGAATTAAGAAAGTAAAAATATCTTTATAACTTAAGCAGTAAGCAGAAGGGGCCCAGAGTTCCATTTTCTAATGGAAAGCATCAATTTTAAGTGCAGAGTAGACTCTTGAATTTGTTTGGTTTAGTGAGATCCTGATGGGAGTGGCATAATCAGACTTCACAGAGAACATTTGAACCAGCATTTGTGCAGAGAGGGAAAGCAACTGGAACGTTGGCTATAAAAAAGCTCGAGTAATAAAGGAAATAGCTATACTGTTCCTGTATTTCTGAGCGGAATATACCTTAAAAACTGCAATAAGGCTGATACAAACACTGGAAATGTATGTAAGAGGCTAAATGAAACAGAAATTTGCTTTCCAGTTTTCCTTTTTTTTCCCCCCTTCTGTTTTGTTTGTAGGTAACAACCACTATGAAGGTTATAAGCTACCTCTAGATGAGGAGCAGAATATGCTGAGGAGTGCCCTAGTACATTCCCACGTGAATCAGTATCAGTGAATCTCAAAGTGTCTTCTTTGCCACTCACAAAAATATAATTTAGAAAAACATATGTTTGGTCTTTTTCACAAATTTTCTGTTTCATTTTTGTTGAAAACTGAGTTGTAATCATTTAATTCCTCAAACAAGCAGAAATTATGTAGAAGAGAAAGTGAGCCTCTCAGATGTTCCCAGGGGGCTTTTCTGTGCCTCTGATGAAATGGTGAAAGACTCAATATATCTGAAGTATTTTCACGGAGACAGCCAAATTAATATCAATGATACAAAAAAAGTGACTGATGCATGCTGTTGATGCCAAGCTTAGTGGTGCAGTCAAAATGCCAGAGGCATGGGATGTCCTCCAGAGGTAACTGGACAAGATGGAGAATTGCGTCCGTGTGAACCTTGTGAGGTTCAACAAGGTCAAGTGCAAGATCCTGCACCTGGGTCGGGACAATCCCCGGTAGCAGTACAGGCTGGGAGGTGATGTGCTAGAGAGCAGCGCTGCGGAAAAGGCCTTGTGGGTACTGGTGGATGAAAAGCTGGACATGAGCAACCAATGTGTGCTTGCAGCCCAGGCGGCCAGTCACATCCTGAGGTGCATCAGAAGAAGCATGGCCAGCAGATTGAGGGAGGTGATTCTGCCCTTCTGCTCTGCCATGGTGAGACCCCACCTGCAGTGCTGCGTCCAGCTGTGGAGGCCTCAACAGAAGAAGAACGTGGACTTGGAGCAGGTCCAGAGGAGGGCCCCAAAATCAGCCAGGGAGCTGAAGCACCTCTCCTATGAGGACAGACTGAGGGAGTTTGGGCTGCTTAGCATGGAGAAGAGAAGGCCCTGGGGAGACGTTATAGAGGCCTTCCAGTACCTGAACGGGGCTACAGGAAAGCTGGGGAGGGACTGCTTACAAGGCCATATAGCAACAGGATGAGGGGCAATGGTTTTAAACTAAAGCAAGGTAGACTTAGATTAGATTAGAAAAAAGTTATTTACAATGAGTGTGGTGAAACACTGGCACAGGTTGCCCAGAGAGGTGGTGGAGATTCCATTCCTGGTGGCATTCAAGGTCAAGCTTGATGATTTAATTTGGATGGAGCCAGATACCAGTCCCTTTCAGCGAATTACTTCCTGAATTGAAAAGTCTCTTGTTGTGTGAGCATTTTTCTCTATCCGTTTACATCAGTGGAAAATGCTGGCTTGTGTATTTGGTGCTGGGATTATCTGTTTACACTGTAGTTTTTCAGTACTTTAGTACCCTTACCGTTCTGAGTGGAAAATGGTTAAAGAATAAAGTGTGATCGAGACACTGACTAGCCAACTAAAAGATGGGGTACAGTAAAATGTTGCAGTTGAGTGAAAACAAGAAATGTATTTCTATCCTATGGACAGCTATTATAAAATTAACAGAGATGGGAACAGTATAAAAATGACAGACAAGGTGTCACAGAAATTACTCTAAAAGAAATATAGTTCCGTAAGGTAAGTGGCAGATAAAAACCCAGAAAAATATCTATCAATGCAGAGGGATATCTTGCCAGGGAACTCCACAAGCTCCTTAATTCTTTATAGATCTTGACATTTTCTTTTACAAGCTATAGGACTTTTCTAGAAACACTAACTCTTGACGTTTTTTATTTACTTCGTAGGCCAGGATGATTTTTTAAAATCAGTATATAAAGCATTTGTACAAGAGATGGAATCAACTCCCCAGTGTAGAGTTAGGGCTAGGCCAGTCACTAAAAGCTGCAGAGGCTCTCTAACCCCCTTTCCCTCCCCAAATGAGAAGGAAAAGGGAGAGGGGGTTAGAGGAGACTTATACATTAAAAACTAGAACAGCTTTAATAAAACAATAAAAAGTATGTGTTACTAGAGTCACTCAGGCTCCACCTGAAGGTAAAAATAATACATAAATGTCACAAGAGAGAGGAGGTATTAGGCAAGATACCATTACAGTCAGAGAAGATACCATCACGTTCAGAGAACATAAAATCACACTCAGGAGAAGTAAAATTGGGGACCACCTCTATCACCACAGACTACCTCTGACTTCTAGCATCAGTTGATAGGTTGAGCCTTTCTCTACGCCCATAGAGATGCCTTTTGGTAAGATTTGAACACTGAGTTATACTGAGTGCTTTCCCAGGAAACTTAGAAATCTCTACAGAGCTGCACTATAGCTTAACATATTTGTAGCCCAGCTGTATTATTCACGTTGTTGCAGACAGTCACTATCACCGGCAACTTAAAGAATTTGTGTATCTGTTGCTTTAGTAAACTATATTATTTCTCAATCTAGCAATGGGGATTCTTAACTGAACGCCACTAGACCTCATGGGTCTAGCCATGAGAGTTCTCTTTGAACGCCGCCAAACTGTCTGGCTGTGTGAGCTCAGGGAATGCTGCTGGACTGAAAGTGTATTGCATTATTAGTCTAGACTCTTACCACTGTGTTGGGCATTACTTGGAATCTAAGCCTAGCCACCTCTAGCCCCTCTGGTATCTGAGGACAAACTGGAATGCTTGGGGGGTTTAGTTTCTACCAACCTTTTGCCCTTTAATGCAACAAATGTCTGCCACTCGCCCTGCATCAACCAAACAGGTTACTTTATTGTAGAAGATGATCATGTCTGTCAAGCATGATTTGTCCTTGGTGAATCTGGGCTGACTTTTCCCATTCATGCACTTCATTTGACTTGTGACAGCCCGAGGAGGTTTCGTTCTGTAACTCTCCCAGGAACTGCATTAAGACTAATGGTCTTATAATTTCCCAGGTCTTCCTTTAAGCCTTTCTTGTATACGGTGATTACATGAGCCCTCTCAAAGCTTACAGAAAGCAATCTCACAATGATGTCTGCCTGCTCTCTTAACACTCTCAGGTGGATAATGTCTGGGCCCATTGCTTTGTAGGGGGTCAAGCTCCCGTAATTTTTCACATACCATCTCTTCCTTCACTGATGGTGGGTCTGTGTTTGCAACAACCTGGATTTTTGTCCCGAAAGCCTGAGGCCCAACAGTGCTGTTGAAGAGAGAGGGGAAGAAAATGAAGAATGAAAAAGCCCTACATAAAACAACATATTTCCAGGTTCATTTTTCCAGGGCTTTAGTTCTGCGTTTTTAGCCTTCCACACAGAAACCGTTTTTGTGTAGATCTTATCACGCATACTGAGCAGAGTAAGTGCAAGTGATGACTTTCATGCATTTTTGACAGATGGTGGCAAACTAGCAAATTATATTTCTTTATGCTTCTGCTTTTTAATTTTGTTTTTTTAAAAAAATCTTTCCTCTTTTTCCTGATTAACTCTTCAGGACCCTAGTGCAGAGACCACTGACCAGCTTCCAGCAGGGAAACCTACGTGCTCGGGGTGATGAGACCACTGAAGCAGAGCCATTTCCATCCTTACCTTGCAAAATTCTTGAAAACAAAAATAATACTCCAGTGTCATGAACAAGCAGACAGAATAGCAGATCTGGGTGCACTTAGCCAGCACCATGAATATGACACATTAGTTCTCACTTTAAGCAAAATGTACTTTCAAATATTTTTATATTAATTGAGAAGAAACCACTGTTTCAGTGTTTCAGTGTTCACACTTTCCAGATCATGGACGGAATATGTGAGTAATAGCAGGCAGTGAAAACACAGAGAATCACAGAATGTTAGTGGTTGGAAGGGACATCAAAAGATCATCTAGTCCAACCCCCCTGCCAGAGCAGGATCACCTGGGGAAGGGCACACAGAAATGCATCCAAGTGGGTTTTGAATGTCTCCAGAGAAGGAGACTCCACAACCTCCCTGGGCAGCCTGTGCCAGGGCTCTGTCACCCACACAGTGAAAAAGGTTTTCCTAATGTTTTTGTGGAACCTTCTGTGCTCCAGCTTGCACCCATTGCTCCAGTCATTGGACATCACTGAGAAGATTCTGTCATCCTGACATTCACCCTTCACATATTTAGAAACATTGATAAGGCCATCCCTTAGTCTCCACTTCTCCAAGCTGAAGAGATATAACTCCTTCAGGCTTTTCTCCTAAGGGAGGTGTTCCACTCCATCATCTTTGTGGCTCTGGACTAGACTCTCTCAAGCAGTTCCCTGTCTCTCTTGAGGTGAGGGACCCACAACTGGACACAATATTCAATATTCCAGATGCAGCCTCACCAGGGCAGAGTTGAGGGGCAGGAGAACCTCTCTCGACCTACTAGCTACTCCCCTTCTAACACACCCCAGGATGCCATTGGCCTTCTTGGCCATGAGGGCACAGTGCTGGCTCATGGGCGTCCTGCTGTCCACTAGAACCTCCAGGTCTCTTTCCCCTACACTGCTCTCCAACAGGTCAGTCCCCAGCCTATACTGGTACAACTGCAGTTGTTCTTTCCCAGGTGCAAAATTCTACACTTGCCCTTGTTGAATTTCATAGAATTTCTCCCCACTCAACTCTCCAGCCTGTCTAGATGTTGCTGAATGGCAGCACAGCCTTCTGGCTTGTCAACCACTCCTCCTAGTTTTGTGTCATACTGGACAAAACCTGTTATTCTTCCTTTTATCTTTATATCTCATGAATTAGCAGTCTAGTCAGCCAGAGTATATTTATAATGCATTTATATCCATAAGTGAGTTTTTTTCAAGATGCATAAAAAAATCTTTTTAGATTGACAGCAATCATAAAATACTGTCAATCAGGATATGAAGGGTGGTTTCATCGGTTCATATCGTCCCGATCAACAGCTTCATAAAGCAACACAGTCAGCAAACATACACTTGCTCTTGTGCAAATGTGGGCTTGTAAGTACACAGTTAGAGATCCTTTTGTCAAAAATAATCCATCACCACCTTTTTCTGCAGCTTGAGCACTTCAGTTACAGTGTTGTCAAAAGGAGAGGAGCATTTCCTTGTACATCAGACGATTTTCCCCGTTTTAATTTTTTGTTTTCAAATGTTTTCAACTTTTGACCTTAAAATCTCAACCTGAATTGCCATGAGTCATACAAAAAATAAATTATGGGCCCAGGGAAAGACAGAATCATAATTTTGGAGATTCAAGTTGATGAAAAAAAGGTAATGTTACCAATATTAAACACCTTCCAACCTATTTATTAAACATCCTTATAAGTTCTTCCATTTTAGAGCTTCTTTATGATGTTAACATGAAGATGAGGCCTAGTTACCCAGCAAGCAGAAAGCTAACCTACACTGTTCAAACCTGAAAACCCTCCAAAACCATACTAAATATGTAGATTTTCAAGCCTTAATGTGCAGGTTCTTTGTTATATTGTACATTCACATTGCTGACCCGTCTGTCTCTTTCTGAATCACTTATGCTGGAGTATGTCCAGAGGCAAGGCTGTAAGTGCAACCACACCTGCCTTGCCCTGAAGCCCTGTCCCCTCCAGCCAAGGTGTCTCCTAGTCTGGTACCTCCCGACCACTGCATTTTACAAACTGGTTACTGAGAAAAAGCTTAACAGCTTTGTCCTGGGTAGGTCAAGCCATTGCAAACAGCCTTACAGGAGAGATGTGAAGCTTTTTCCCACCACATTAGAATATGGCAAACTTGAAACAGACCCAACAGGGCTGTACCACAGCTGCCAGGGGTGCCCAGTGGCCCACTGTGAGGTTGGGGCACTGAGATCAGCCTCCTGCTGGTGGGAGAAAGGGATGCAAATGGTGTACAAAAAGAAGCTATGCTACATCTGTGCATAACCACTGCCATGAGTAACCACTTCTGCTTTTTCCCATAAAGCTGCATCTGAGTGGATGCAAGAGAGTTTTGTTTTGACCTGCTCAGTGCATTGGCAGGAATAACTTTCATAAACATGCCTTTCAGGAGGGAGAAAGAAGCCAGCTCTGTTGAAAACTAGCCCCAGAGCTTCTCAGGGGTGAAAAGTGCAGTCATAACTGAGATCTAGTCATGTATTTCACTTCTCCCTGCACTTAGCCCGACCTCAGTTTTCTGAGGTCCTTCACCACTGCAAGGTACAAGCCATTCTTATAGCACCTCCAGTAACCATCCACTGGTGATGACACTATCAACCTGTGCACACGGGTTCCTGTGTCTGTGTACCCATGGGCAGAGCATATGCACAGAACTTATTTATCAACATAGTCCGCTATACAGCTGAAATGGAAAATGGATTTAGCTGTCAGTTGGAGCTGTTGCCTGATGCTTCTGCTTTCAGTCCATTAACTGAGAAAGGGATGTACCTAAAACAGGTGCCCCTAGACCTTTCAACTTTGAATGCCTGTCCAGCTGCCAGTTGGCTATTTACAATAGAAGATAAACCAAGGTTTCTGACAGCTCAACTTCCTTTGCTCTCTTTTCCTCCTCCCATGGCTGAGCAGACTCTGGTCTGAAAATGCTCCTGTACCAGTGTCTGACTAGACAGCATTACCCTGGCAGAATGAAAACCTGACCCAGTTTGACTTGGCTGTTCAATTTTAAATGGCACACAGCCAACTTGCTACCAGTTGGGTTATTCATGCTGCAATAGGAAGCAATCTTCCTGACATGCAAACTTCCTTCTTCTTCTTCTGCCTGAGCAGCAGCGCAGGCAGGCAAAGATGCTGAGCTAGATAAAGAACAATTTGACCCTGTAAAGATACGGGTCTTGACCCAAGGCTCTACTTTAGCTTCATTGTGTTAGCCAGCAGCAGAAAACACCATTACCCATGAAAAATCCTGGAAAGGTAGAAAGAAGTTCTTGCAATAGAGAATTGCTGTTACAACTCCTGCAGCAGCACTTAGCCCATATTCAGATGCAAATGTGTGATCCGGAAATCCTCGGTAAATAAAATAGGCCATGGGAGTTGAATCCAAGATGTCACTGCAGAGTTTGATTACATTCATCTTGCTGTTAAGAATGCTAATCCATTAGAAAAGACTTGATTATCTGCAGGTTAAATTAGTTATTTGAGATCACTTTATTCCTCTTCCTTTCCTTCCTCATGAAAACTCTTAATCCTGTTTGGAAAAAAAAAAAAGGCTACATCAACCTGCAATTGTTTTTGTTAGTCTGGTCACTTGAGCTGATGTACAATATTCTTCTTAAAAGACAGGAAATTAAAAGAATTACCTGTTCCATCAAAGAACAGCAAGGCACCAATACAAGCCATGTATTTTTATAAAGCTCTCCTTAGCTCCTGATCTGAAGGACAAGGAAAGCCTTGGAACAGCAGGAGGAAAGAAATTGGGAGCCTATGTTTTAATTACCAACTCTTATGATTTTTGCTCATTCTTGCTGTTTGTTACACCATTGTATCATGGATGTAGCGTGAGACTGATTTACAACCCGAAAAGCAAGTTGGTAGGTGTTGGAGATTCACCATACTGTTCAGCTGAATAACTGTAAATCAAAGGCACTGATAAATTTTTTAGGGAAATCAAAATAACTGGGCACTTGTTAATACACAGTTGTAGGCTCAATGATATACAGTGTATTTCCCCAAGCCAAAGAGATAAGCAATCCAGAGCAGGAATAAAATAAGACTATTCATACAAGAATATCATGCTTCTGGCAGAATAACTTTCCCTTCAAGCTGCTATGTCATGTGGCTATGGTGGTTTTGAGCTGGGTCCCCCTATGCATCTTTTACCTCCTGCTGATCATTTCCACTTGTTTCTCAGAAGACTGAGAGGTGATCTTAGGCAAAGGGTGTTCTTAAAAAGGTGCATGTGGATTCACATTGGCCGAAAACAGCCAAGGTCAGCACCCGGGGAGCTTCCCTCAGGAATGAGTACCTTGTGCTAACCATCCCCTCAATAAGTTTGCAGATGACACTTAGTTGAGTGGGAATGTTGATCTGATTGAGGGTGGGAAGATTCTACAGAGGGATCTAGACAGATCACATCCATGGGCCAAGACCAGCTGTATGAAGTTCAACAAGGCCGAGTGCCAGGTCCTGCCCTTAGGTCACAACAACTCCAGGCAGTGCTACAGGCTTGGGGAAGAGTGGCTGAAAAACTGCCTAGTGGAAAACGACATGAGGGTGGTGGTTGACAGGCAACAGAACATGAGCCAGCAGTGTTCCCAGGTGGCTAAGAAGGCCAATAGCATCGTGGCTTGCATCAGATATTGAGGTGCTAGAACATGTCCAGAGAAGGGCAATGAAGCTGGTAAAGAGTCTGGTGCACAAGTCCTATGAGGAGCAGCTGAGGGCACTGGGATTGTTGAGCCTGAAGAAGAGGAAGCCGAGGAAAGACGTTATCTGCCTCTACAGCTACCTGACAAGAGGCTGTAGTGAGGTGGGGGTCAGTCTCTTCTCCCAAGTAACGAGCAATAGGAGGAGAGGAAAAGGCCTCAAGTTGTGCCAGGGGAAGTTTAAATTGGACATTAGGAAAAATTTCTTCATGAAATGTTGCTAATTATTGGCACTCAGGGAATCATTCCACCCAGTGAAGTGGTTAAATCACCATAACTGGAAGTATTTAAAAGATCTGTAGATGTGGTGCTTAGAAAAATATTTTGGTGGTGGATTTGGTAGTTTTAGGTTTATGGTTGGACTCAATGATCTTAAAGATGTTTTCCAACCTAATTGATTCTATGATTCTTTGTCTTTCTGGAGGGGCTCTTCAAATTGCAGGGCAACAGTGCAGGGAGAGAAAGATATGGTGACTCATTCTGCCATTTACATCAATGCATGATATGCAAGGAGTTTTCTCTAGTAGCATTCAGTTTCTTGAATTGACCATTTTCTTCTGTAAAAGATTGATATCCACTTGTACCTGTGTGAAAGAAGTGGAGGAACAGAATTAACAAAGGCCGCAGATTTGACCAAATATTAAGTACCCTAGGCATGTAATCCTGCTTTCAGCCAAAGCTCTTGATGTACACCAAGTTAAATATGGAGAGTTTGAGATCTATTTACAAAGTAAGTACACAGAATAATGTCTCATTGAATACAGTAGGGACAAACAACAGGAGGCAGTTTCTTTGTTCAGAAAACCAAATCTGTTTTAAGCCAGCATTCTGTCCAAAATTAGAACTTTCTCTCCCTCTTTGAATTTCTTCCAGAGCTGTGCTGCTGGTACTTCCTTGGCTAGCCCTGCCTGTTTTCTCACTGCATTTTCGTTAGGTTCACTTCACACACACATATGCGCCTTTATAATCTAATCTGAACCCATCCGTTACCTGTTTGTCATCTGAATGTCCCAGAGAAACGTTTTTGACTGGTACAGTCCAGGCTTTCCTTAGCACTTTCCTGGTCTCAGACTTGGGTAGCAGTTTCTACAGTTTCTACAGTTTCATTTGTTGCTAAGCGAAAGGGTATTTAATTATTTTCTCAGGGAAGTTATGTGAAAGTCTGATAGCCAGCTATACTGAGGTTTGATATCACCAATATGTCAAAATTATGAAACCTGACAGCTACCAGAATCGTCCAGCCTAGAAGCACCCTATTTATTAAAAGTAAACAAGTTAGACCATGCACAAATTTAGCTGGCAGGTTCCCAATATGGTCAGAATTGAAAAGATGAATCTGAATTACAAAATGGGGTGCATTTAAAGTGGAGCAATCTTACAGCTTTAGATTGTTAGGTGCTAAGGTAGTGTGAATTTGATTTGATTGAATTTCCTTTAAATTTGAATTAAGCTACATAAAAATTCTTAAAAACAGTAGACAAAAAGGAATTTAATATAGTTTACCTAATTTACTTTAAAATGAATTTGGTTTCACGTCTCTGAGGGTCACCTTGTATGCTTAAAACATGTGTAACCTCCTTAACTCCTTTCACGTCAGCCATGAAAATGAAATATGGCTGGTCAGTGTAATATTAATACATACTGACATGCTTGAAGCAGTATGTAATACGCATTCAGCATTGTTCTGAAAAATAACTCCAGCTGATGATATACAAAACAGAAGGGTATAACAATGCAATCCCTCTGCCAAATTTGCTCTTAGCAGCAGCGGCTGCTAGATGTGACTCACAAACACTGCAATTTAGTAAATGCTTTGCACCTTGGGAGTGCAACATATCCACAGCTAGTCCAGTTTAGGAATCAAATAGGAGAGTTAACTCAATTTATCAGTGGGAAAGGGGCATGAGCAAGCTGCTTGACTGGTCCTAAAGCTGGCTGAAATCCACTTTAAGGAGAATGACAGTTGGATGTTTGTTTTATTGTTTCTGTCTCTGGAAAGTAATTTCATACATTGCCTTAGAAAGATACTTTCTGAACTCACGCTTTTGTAGGCTCACCTTCGAGCAAATGGAGAGCAGTAATATCTCAGCCTTTCTGGGAGAGGCTTCTTTGCTGGCTATGCAAGGAGACTGGC
The DNA here is from genome assembly GCF_000703405.1 of Apaloderma vittatum. Classification (NCBI taxonomy): domain Eukaryota; kingdom Metazoa; phylum Chordata; class Aves; order Trogoniformes; family Trogonidae; genus Apaloderma; species Apaloderma vittatum. The sequence continues at coordinate 37,402 of NW_009693987.1, read as the reverse complement.
TTCCTAGTGAGCAGCCAATTTACCTGGATTAAAGTGTATATTTTGACTTCTTCTCCCCAAAATGTTTCAGAACAAATCAAATCTAAGTCACGTGTTACACTAGACAAATGAAGAGCAAGAAATATGAGTTATCAGGTGCCCAGAAACATTTACAAGCACAACTTACGTTGCTTATATAATATCATTTAACGATATTATATTATATTTTATTTTCCAGAATAGATTCCAAAACACAATCTGAATCTTTTATGAAATAAACCCCTTTCCAACTGCAGAAATTTTCACTGAAATCAATACAGCTTTGCAAGAGAAAATTTGATTTGATACAACTTTTTTATGACAGAAGTTATTCATAAAGTGTTTCTCAGCTGCAGCCACTCCTGAGCTTATAAAAGCGTCAACTGTTCTCTAAAACTTGAAAGCTGTGATGGCTACATGTGCAGCACTGTGCTTCTTTGACTTTTCCCCTTCCTTTAAAATATAAACCCCTGACAGATCCATCTATTTGTTTATCTTTCACAGTACAGAGCCATGCACATTTCTTGTCCTATACAAATGATTCATAATGTCATGACTTTTTAGCCACTGACTATGAAGAAACACTTTGCTTCTTACCCTCTACTTCATAATTTGAAGTCTCCCACCCCCATCCATGACACACAGGCCTGTCATTCTCTTTCACTGTCATTTCCTTCTATTTTATCTAAGTGTTTCAGAGTTTTCCCCAGGAAATTCTTTTCTATTCATTTTTAGTGTTTTTGAGGGAGCAAACAAGATGAAAGCTTAAGGAAAAAAATGTTGTCTTTCTTGACTTTGTAAATATAGCTGATGTTTCCCTTTTTGTAGCCATGTGGGATGCAATCTGAAAACTATTAAGGTAAATAGCAGTTAGTGAAGCCTTTACTTTACAGCACAGCAGACTGCTGAAACTGAGTATGTTTCTAAATCACAAATGCAAAGTCAGAGCAATAGGAAGAGAGATTTGAGTAGATATCTAAAGCCTAACTCCTCCTCTCCCTGGCAAGACATGTTAAACATTTAACTGTTTGTTGGATCTGATTAGTGATTTTAAACCCAGGAATAGAACTTGATTATCTTCTGATGGTATAAACAAGAAATAACTCATGTGAAGTCATGTTATTCTCATGTGGGAGATTGCTAGTCAGACCCTGGTAAAGCAGATGAGAGTAGTTACCTTTTCTCTAGCTACTTCTGTGCAATAAGAAACATGGAGAAGGTGAGATGTCACTCCACACTTTCTACTGGCACCCACAGCCACTATGCAGATAGTTTGCTGAACATTGTCTTCCAAAATTCCCATCTGATACAGTACACTATATATATATATATAATACTGTATACTATAGAATAGTACAGTATGGTGAAATCCTGGAGTAGTCAGGATTTGCTCCACCTTCAGTTAGGTCTTCTCAGAATATAGTAATTAATCTAACAAGTAGGGAAAAATGAGAAAGAGGAGTTCCCTTTTTTACGATGGAAATTACAACTTGTCTAACTGACAGAGGAAAATGGATTTATTGTATTCAGCAGCTTCAGCAGCTGAAAAGGATACAGTATTTGTAGAACTGAAGAGTTACAGGATAACTGAGGTTGGTAGGGACGTCTGGAAGTCATCTAGTTCACTATCTTGTTCAAAATCAGTCCAATTAAATCACATGATTCAGGATATTGATCAGTTGAGTTTTGAGTATCTCCCAAGGATGGAAACTCCACAGTCTGTCAGGAAACCTCTTCCAGTGCAATGCAATGGACATTTTCCAATGAAAATTGTTCCTTACTCCCATGTTCTGATTTGTGCCGGTTGACTCTAGTCCTATTACTGTGTACTTCCAGAAAGGGTCTGGTTCTGTCTTCCCATGAGGCAGTTGCATATAGAACTTAAACAATCTTTGCAAAGTTATTTTCCAGCCACTCATGCCACTCTCTGTAGCACTGCATGAAGTTATTCTCTACCAGGACTTTAGATCTGAACTTGTTAAACTTTCTGAGACTCCTGCCACCCCATTTCTCCAACCTGCTGAGAATTTCAGAGTCCTCTCAGCATTTCCTCCAGTATATCTACCATCACCTTCCTTGTTATCGTTGACAGACTTGCTGAGGGTGGACTTCCTAACACCCAGGTCCTTGACAGAGGTGTTAAACAATGTGAGTCTCACTGTCTGTCTTTGAGGGACACAGTGAGTAACCAGGCAATGGCTGGGCTTCATACTCATAGTTGCAGAAACCCCTGAGCCCATAAATCCTGCCTATTTTCCACCTACTTGACCACCTATGTATCCTATCCCTAGCTCACCAGCTGGGTTACTAGGATGCTGTGGGAGACCATGACTAAAGCCTTGAAAATTATCATGCAGTCATCTCATCATGGGAGACCCTTGGTTTAGTGGCAGTGACCTTTGAACTGCTACAGGTTCACCTAGTAGTTTTGACCCTCTGGATGACCCTGCTTTCTGTGGGTGCTCCTGCTCTGGCAAGGGGTTTGGACTAGATGATCTCTCGAGGTCGCTTCCAACCCCTGGCATTCTGTGATTCTGTTATTTACACTTAGGTAAACCTGGTTTCTGTTGTCCAGTTGACCTGGTACTGTCTGAAAATGAAAAGATCATGTCAAATGAATGAAAGGAGGAGCAGGAGTCCGTGAAAGGTGACCTGCACTGTCTTAGGGCTCCTGCTACGTGGCACAACACAAGTTAGAGCAAATTGCAAGACAACACTTTGTTAAGACACTATTCAGGAGACAAGTCTTTAATTTCAGCTGAAGTACAATGAACATCAACCACAAAAAAATTTCTTTACTGATTTCAAGGAATTCCGTGATTTGGCAAAAAAAAATTTAAATGTTTATTCTTCTTCATAGAAGACAGAATCTCCCTGGAGGAAAATTTAATCAAAAATTTAATTTTCTGCTGAAAGGCAGTTTAGGTAGAAAATATTTACAATCTGCCAGCTAAGGCTAGGTGTGATGAATCACAGGAACCTACTTGAAAATTAAGTCCTGTCATTTAAAAGTAAAGATTGAAGTAATGATGCTTATGTAAATTTTATTGAATGTCCCAAGTCAATCTAATAGTAAAATGCCTGCTTGCAAGCTGCTATTAAACTTTTCCTGAACTTATTCAAATGAACTTTTTTTTTAGTATATGTTTGAATACCCAACATATATTATTACTATTAAAAACCACATAGAACAATATGGAAAGTGCATTTTTTTTTCCTTACAGCATTACTATAATGAAGTACAGCAACACAGAGTTACAACTGTTAACAGTAGGGCAGTTGTGTGATGTTAGGTGGACCAGGTAATGATTGCCCCGAACCTCTGATTCAGCAGACCTCAGAGTTGTTAGCTCTGTCTCCAGCATCCATGTGACCTCATAAATGTCTGATGTGCTCTAACAAATCTCCATTGCACTCTCAGGATATTGTAGTTGCTTCCTTGTACCTTGCAGTAAAAATCTTAGAATTGTAGCTCATGTATCACTACCCTTGCATGACATCAATTCTTGCAAATACCTTCTTAGTACATATCTAAATGGTGCCCATTTGAATTTGTGTAAACATTTTGCGCTATTGAACTAGAAGTCACTTAATTTTGCACCTGTCCCTTCCTCAGTTTAAATAATACACACGTATTTCTCCTTCCTGCTATTGTTCTCCCATATAGGACAAGTAAGAAGATCCAGAGCATGCAACTTGTAAAGGAAATTACATTAATGTATATTGGAAAAGCACATTAATAATAAATGAGTTAGCAAATGCCAGGTTTGCTATAGCAAAAATCCAGCATTCATTATCAAAGGCATTTTTTCCTTGAATTACAGGTATCTATTTTATCTTTGCATATAGTCTACAACCAATTTCTGTCTCACTCAATGGGAGTGGGCTTGTTTTCTGTCTTCAGCACTGACAAAATCTGTGAAAAAAACCAAGATGAGTGATTTATATATTCTGCTTATTCAAAGTCCGCATTTATGTCATTAATCAAGGCGGATTATATACCACATGGAAAAGATGATGTTTAAAACAATACTGGTGGAGCCACGGGGTATTCAAAGCCAAGGAACTCTAGACACAAAGGAGCATTTTTAGCAATATGATTGACATGTGGCACTAAGCAAGGTTAAGTGGCTGACCCAATGCATTGCACAGTTTCAGCGCAGAAAGATCGTGATGGACTCAAGGAGTGGGCCAGCAGGTAGATCATAAGTTTCAACAAACAAAAGTGGAAGAAGCCCATGCACTACTATGGCTGGCAATCAACTTGCTAGGAACGCTCTTGTTGCACATCAGGCAAACCTTGCTGATGTGCTAGGCTACTTTAGGAGGAGTATAGCCAGCAGGTCAAGGAAATTTGTTCATTATGATCTTTACTAGATGTCGTAATAGATAAACACAGAGCAGCCTGCCCTGAACCTACAAAAAAAAATAGAAAATGCAAAATTTGGGCATATAATCAGGAATACTTAAAATTTTTTTTTTTATATAGTGTAATGACAAATTTCAAGATTTGCTTCTGTGGATGCAAGTAGAAATTATTAACATACCTTGAGATCTATTTGCCTCTGAATTGGAAAAGGATGACTATTTATTTTGCAGAGCTGCTTATTCAGGGAAACCACTTTCCTTCCAATCACACACTCCAGAGGACTAATTTTAAGAGGACAAGTTTCAAAAACATTCTTTTCAAAGTATTAGTAGAAAGTGGTTGGAATGGTTAAGGTTTTTGTTGTGGAGTCTAAAGCATCTCTAGTCACCACTGTAAAAAATGCACAGGAGGACATCAGCATCTGTATAGACAAGCTGCAAATTCCACACAGCACCACTCTTCATGGTTGAGCATCTTAAGTATATTGGAAAAATAATGTTTTCATACCATGATGTAAGATCTGAGAGAGCATAAGGACCATCATTCCTTCCGTGGTGAAACTCTCATAATTGCAGTGACATATGAAGGTCTGTTTTCATAACTGCTGCAGAGACAAGGTGGAAAACCAGTTAACTCTGACTTTCCAATTTTGCATTAGTGATGTTTCAGTTGTGTTCAGCATGATGTGTTGGTGCAGCAAATAGGCATTTTTCAGACATTTCTGGAGTTTTTCTAAATACAGTGCTGTTCACGTCGTACTAGAGTTCTGATGGATACCAAACTTGGGGTACCAGTGCTGAGGAGTTAAACACATATTCAGAGTACCCAAGCCCATCAGGTTTAATAAGTATGAGGGGATATTTAGTTTTTATTTAGCAATTCAGTAATGTGTGTACTATGAGTCAAGAGCAGAAAATACCTTTAACCACAAAATTTTTCTAGATGTTCTTTTATGTGAAGAGGTGGATAGCTGAAGATTGTTATGACCTCTGGGTCTTCTTTAAAAGGATGCATAAGTAACTTAAGGCTTAGTCTGTATTTCCATTACTCTTTGAAACTATTCCAAAGATGTAATCATTTTGATAGAATTATAGTTTGTGAAGTTCTTGAGATTTAGCATTTCATGCTGAAAGTGATAAAGGGCATACTTTTACTGTATCAATGTCACAGTAAGAAAAATTTTAATTCTGTGAACAAAACCTTTTACACAACAACATGTTTCCTCAATGTTGTCTCTTCTGACAGCTGAAAGTAAGGTCATAGTCAAATGAAGTTGGAAAAAACAGTGGTGGAGTTGAAGCAGAGCATCTTTTAGAGTACATGCAAATTCACTGTAGCTGGTGGATGCCTGTTTTATTTAAGAATATCAGCAAGTCTGGCAGGTATGCAATAAGTCGTATTTAATTGCAGAGGCTCCATGTGAGAAATTTTGCCTTACAGATGTTGAACATAGAGCAAAACTATATTGAAAATACCTAAAATACTGCAAGTAGTTTGACTTGGGAAGCAACACTTATGGGATCAATGACAAAGTTGCAGTTGTCCTCCTGATACATCAGAAACATTAACTATATTCTTATTTACATCCACAATATGTAAGGAATTAATTTTATTTATATGTCACACACAATGGACTGAGTGAATTTTAATTAACTATTGCATAAGTGAAACATTATCTTCTAGTAATAAATTATTTTTTCTGCAGTATATTAATAGCATTTTTGCAGAGTAGCCAGCATAACTAGCACTTGCTACCTAGAACCCCAGCTGCAGAAGGTTTCCCCTATGTACATAGAGTTTGCTTGAATTTGTTGCTTTATATTTGATGTACAGGATTTTGTGATACAGCTCTTTCTGCAATGCTTGAATAGGTTTTTGTTTATCTTGCCTTCACTTGCCTTCTGTTGTTGCTGAATCAGCATGATGATATCTATATTACCATGTCTGATTCCAGCCGTAAAAGCTCTGTAATACTGTGAGCTGGTCTCACATCACAGAATCATGGAATCATAGAATGGCCTAGGCTGGAAGGGACCTTGGATATGACCTACTCCAACCTCCCTGTCATGGGCAGGGACGCCTCTCAACTAGATCAGGCTACTCAAGGCTCCATCCAGCTTGGCCTTGAACACTTCCAGGGAGGGGGCAGCCACAACATCTCTGGGCAATTTATTCCAAAGTCTTGCCACCCTTGTACTGAAGAATTTCTTCCTAAGGTCCAATCTAAATCTATTCTCCTTCAACTTAAACCCATTTCCCCTTGTCCTATCAGTGGACATTCTTGTAAAAAGTCCTTCCTCAGCCTTCCTGTAGGTTCCCTTCAGGTATTTGAAGGCAGCTATTAGGTCCCCCCGAAGTCTTCTCTTTTCCAGACTGAACAGTCTCAGCTCCTGCAGCCTGTCCTCATAGCAGAGGTTCTCCAGCCCCTGGATCATCCTTGTGGCCTCCTCTGAACATGCTCCAACAGATCCACGTCCCTCTTATTGTGGGGGCACCAGAACTGGACGCAGTATTCGAGGTGGGATCTCACATCATTCACGTACCATACTTCAAAGTGCACACACAACTATCTAGTCCTACGAAACAGCGAAGTAGTATTCTGTGTATTTGTCTAGCTTCTGTCTTTGCTCCTGAACTTTATAGCCTACAACTACAATATATAATTGATGCACACAAAAACTTGTTACATACCAGAAGAGCAGGATCATATCTATCACCAGCAGGAGGAAGTGCACAAAGAACCAGCCGGCTTTCAATGGAGTTTGCAAACAGAACATTTTCTTTTCTCAAAAAGTCCTTTGGCCTTACTAGCTTTCAAACATTCAAGTCCATCAGCAAAAATAATTGCACTCTCACTCTAGCTTTACAAACATGACACAGATGAGTCCAGATTCAGCAAGATATCTTCACCACCATTTTGCTGTAGAAATGGAGAATCTGGAGTCTCCATTTATTCCACAACAAGACACGGCAAAGAATGGCTGCAGCTACAGACAACAGCAGCAGTCATGAAACACACGAGGAAAGATCCTTCTATAACAAAGGTAAAGGTTCCTCCTCCCTGTCATATCTGACAGAGCATAAGGTGTGTGCTCAGTAGTAATACTGCTCCACCAGAGAACGGGGAAACTGTGCATGGATAAATATCATTGCAAGGAGAATGGCCTCCTTGCAGATCAGGGCATATGGAAATAACCTTGCCAATGATGAGGCCTAAATCTGACCAAAAAATCTGGGGGTTTGTTCACTGAAAGTAAGTAAAATAAAACAAGGACAAAACCAGCTTCTGTGCAATAAATTGCTAATCTGCTGTGGGTTTTTCTGTGCTTCCAGACTAAACTTGTCTCTGTTACTCAAAAATCTGCTTTAAAAAATGTCTGATATTCTCATTTTTATACCTTCATTTTTTCCCCTTAAGGTCATTTAGGGAAACAGGAAGGATTCTCACTGGAATGAAAACATTCAAACTGGAATAGGAACATTTAAACACCCTGGGGTTTATGAAGTTTTTGGGTTAATTGTGCTGGAATTTAAAAACTGTCAAGATTTTAGGATCTTTGGATTTGCAAAGTGTGTAGGAAAACTGCAAGATCACATCACTTCTCATCACCCTCCTGCACCTCTATTTCTGGCACAAGAAAGGACTTTGGAAGTAAAACAGCTTGCTTAAGAACATTTACAGTGGGCATGTGACTTGACTGTCAGGAGCTATTAATTCATTTCACAGCTGGAAGTCATCAGGATACCATAAAGCTACCAGCCAAAACTGACACCAGCACTTTCAAAAAAGGCATCCAGTCTGGGATACCTTAGTTCTGAGACACCCTACCTTGTACCTGATTTTCTGAGCTGCCAGACAGCACAGAAAATCCATGTGAAAAAGCATCTGAAAACCAGTCCCTAAATTTCAAAAAAAGAGGCAAATACTTCGATGTAAGTAAATATTTGTCTATAAATAACATAGACTAATGCCATCACATAGATGTTACTTCTTAGCCCTTCAGCCCTTCTTGCTAGCAACTTGAGAATCAAGTTGGCTAAATTATCTCAGGTGCTCATAAGGAACAAATTTCAGTTCTCATATGAGTTATCCGTTATGGTCACCACAGCATACATAGGGCATATCTCTATTTATGCTCAGAATCAGAGTTGTCAGTCCCTTATGTCATTTACAGGAAATTTTCTAGGCTATTGCAGTGCATTGTGGAACTGATTCAATTATTAAGCGTTACAGTAATTTACTATATATTTTCTTTTTAAATGATATATTAGTGGGAAGCACATTGGGCTACTTAATAGGATATCATGGGTGTTGAAAAGGCTGGAAACACTCTCAGCATGCCTGTGAAACAGCTGATTTGCCACTAGCCCTCCTCGTTTCTCTGATTTGCCCTAATTCGCATCAGGAATTCTGAGTGCATCCAGGGTAGGAAAACAGCTCTGATGAAGTAAACACTCAGTGATGTAGTTTTCTTCTGACATAGAGAAGCAGTTCTCACTTCCTCTTTCCCATCATCTTGTTTTCTTGGATCTACTTTCTGAATGTGCAAGTTTAAGGAAAGAAGTTTTAAGAAACCAAATGAGTCCAGCACAGTACAACTCTAACTTGCAGTTTCCAGGCCGCCTGCTTAAATGTCCAGACTAATTAAATGAGCAGTCTTGCTCAAAACATGCACTAATGGCCTGACTCACTATTTATAAGACTGACCTTGAATATTTATAAGACAAAACCCACATGTGTAAATTATTCCCTGCAGCTAACAGGAAGACTAACGAATTCTGCAAGCAAAATGTTACAATAACATGCATAATATTCTCACTGGCAAATTAAGCACAGTGTTACACTTGCTAAATGACAGGGAAGGAACAGGACCAAGCAGAACACAATGTGTGTGTAGGGAGGAATGACATGAGCCAGCAGTGTGTCCAGGTGGCCAGGAAGGCCAACGACATCCTGGCCTGTTTCAGAAATGGTGTGACCAGCAGGAGGAGGGAGGTGATCATGCCCCTGTACTCGGCACTGGTGAGACCTCACCTCGAGTACTGTGTCCAGTTTTGGTCACCACAGTATAAGAAGGACATTGAGGTGCTGGAGCGGGTGCAGAGAAGGGCAACAAGGCTTGTGAGAGGTCTGGAAAACATGCCCTATGAAGAGCGGCTGAAGGAACTGGGTTTGTTTAGTCTGGAGAAGAGGAGGCTGAGAGGAGACCTTATTGCCCTCTACAACTACCTAAAAGGAGGCTGTAGTGAGGCTGGTGCTGGTCTCTTCTCTCTAATTACTAATGACAGGACAAGGGGAAATGGCCTCAAGTTGCGTCAGGGTAAGTTTAGATTGGATATTCGGAGGAAGTTCTTTACTGAACGAGTGGTGGGGTACTGGAACAGGCTGCCCAGGGAGGTGGTGGAGTCACCAACCCTGGAGGTGTTTAAAAAAAAAGTAGATCTAGCACTTGAGGCTATGGTGTAGTGGTTAGGTATGCTGCGATGAAGGTTGGACTAGATGATCTTCAGAGGTCCCCTCCAACCCCTAACATTCTGTGATTCTGTGATTCTGTGATTCTGTGATTCTCTGAATCACATTTGGCTTTATATGCAGGCACAAAGGAGGGGAAACATACACAGACATATCATAGTGGGACCACAGAAAATATCTGACTGCTGAAGCTCACTTTGGGAAGATCAGCTTACTCTGTGAACATCCAAATCTGAGCAAGAGAGAAGAGACATCATAAGTCCTATATTACTTATAAGGTCTGTATCTCATATAGGAATAATTGGAGTCATGCTGGGATATTTCTTCTCATTGCTGCTATTTTTGGAAGTATGCAAACTCTTTCTGTGAACTGGACATTTCTAGGTATGTCATCAGGATTTGGCAGGAGGTGTTTAGACAAATATCCTTGGGAAAAACATCACTACCATTCCCATCCCTAAGACTTATAGGAAATAAAAGTGGCTGATTATATAGATACCGCATTAAATAACTGACATGGGAAGTCCTGACTCGGTTCAGGAAGCTGTATATCCACTCTGACCCTGAGGAAAAGACATTTAAAAGAAGAATGTAAATATTAAAAAAATTAATGAAATGGGATTATGAATTGTATCCTATTTGATAGGAAAAATTCACCTCTAGTGGAGGATGAATGATTATATTTAGCCAGTAGGTAAGGAAAAGGGCAAAATAAAATGGTGAGATATCTTAAATCATCTGCCAATGGAAGAACATTTGTTTTTTTCACTCTCTGGAGGTCAGAGGATATTTTTAGGCACCCCTGCTTAGGAAGAAAACAATAAAAGCTAGTTACTAGTACAGGCCCTGATACAGAGAGGTTCTCAGCACGTGCTTAAAACACTACTGAGTGTAGAGCACAGTCATTTTAGGAGTAGGCAGGAACAAGTGTTAACTATAAACAGACATGAAGCAAGACAACTGAAAATATACAGCTCTTAAAATAAATAGGAAGAGAAGGAAGAAGCTTGGTTTCACTGGAAGAAAAGGGAGCTACACCCATACGGCTACAATTGCACAGGCAAGGATTTGAGTTTCCTTTCTGTGACTTAATGTTTCAGTGCTATTCTCCACTGATATGTAATGGGGAGTGGAACAAGATGACCTCCAGAAATCTCTTCTAGTGTAAGTAACTCTATAGCTCTGTGGTGAGGTTACAAGAAAAAAAAAAAATCAGCCCAAGACACTAACATGGTTACAAATATATGCAAAACAAATGAAAAATCTAAAGCGGGCTTTGGTAATGCAAATATGACAAGGTACCACCATTTTTCCATCACATTCCTAAAGGCAGCAAACTATTTTGTTTGGATACCCACAGCAGAGAAAGTTACACGGAATATTGAAGGAGAAATGCCTTGCAGCCTAAGCAGTTCTGCCCATGCAAACATGTGTGTTGAGTAAACTTTCAGGCCATAAATTTGTCATGCTGAGGTCTTCATCTGTGTGGCTAGCTATAGAGAACTGCATTAGGGCAACAGTCACCACGGTTCTTTTCTAAGATCAAGCACACAATTCTTTTAGCATTTTGTGAGGCATTTTTCAAAGCTTTCATTCGCCAATGCTCACAAATCATAAACGATTCCAAAGGGTAGTAAAAGTCCAGTAGAGCAGATTCTGTGGTCTGAATTTCCCCTGAAAGTACTTAACCACTTAGGGCAATTCTGTAGATGTATCATCCTTTCTATATCACAGTTCTCTTTTTCTGTCATTCTGATGTGAGAACTGATAAAGCTTCAAACATAAAGAAGAAGTTCTCAACAATGTCTCTGCCTTTTATTTCTCCTTTTTTTTCCTCCCTTCCCTTTACCCCTCCCCAAGTGACGGTATTATAGAGAAGGAGGCTGAGAAGTTTCGCAAATTATTTTGCTAATGTTTAACCATACACTTAGGACTTTTTTAATTAGATGAAGTGAATGTGTGAACTGATTCCCTTTCTTGCCCTAAGAAGTTATACTGGACCCTTTAGCTCTAATTCCACAGCACATGGTGCCTGAAAGGAGCACAGGACCACTCTTTCTAATGGTCAAGTCAGCAACAAAAAAAATCATCACGAAAATCCTGACTTCCAGAGGAAGGTCCATTTACTGCCATAAAGCTGATAGAAGTGCTGCAGCACTTGTAAGTAGTTACAGATGGAATAATTACTGGGGAGTTATTACCTAAGAATTCACACTGCACTCTCTCAGCTGTTCCAAATGTTACTATTGAGTTACCTTTTCCATTATTCTCTTCTAAAATTTTCCATCAAGATCAGTGCTGCCAAGTCTCCTGCTACAAGACATTTCCTGTTCCTAAAGTAAATGTGGTAATTTCTTGCATGGTAGTTAGCCTATATTACTTAGCACTGACAAGACTGGAGGTGTGTAATTTTCTGGTTTATTTTGATGTTGCATCTTCTGTTGGGTATGGCTGAGATCTCTCTGCAAGCATCTCACAAAGGTTGATAATTCTGGGACCCCCAAAACTTTCCTTAACTGCTTAGAAACTGACAGCAAGCACTAGCTCAGGACTTGGAAAATTGGACATGAAAAGTACATCTGTAGTGGTCTGACCCTGCCTGGAGTCCAGGTGCTCACCAAAGCTCACTTGTTACTCTCCTTTCTTAGATAAACAGGGGAGAGGAAATATAGCAAAAGGTTCGTGGATCAAGATGAGGACAAGAACATACTATGTTCCATAGCCATTACCACTGAAGTCTAAACAGACTCAACTTGCAGAAATTAACTTATTACTTATCAAATCAGAGAAATACAATGAGAAATAAAACCAAATCTTAAAAACACGTGCACCCCACTCCTTCCTTCTTGCTGGGCTTAACTTTAATCCCAATTTTCTCCACTTCCTCCTCCCACACAGTGCAGGGGGATGAGGAATGGAGGTTGCAGTCAGTTCATTAGATGTTGTCTTTGCTGCTCCTTCCTTCTCAGAGCGAGGACTCCTCACACTTTCCCTGCTCCAGTGTGGAGTCACTCTCCCAAGAAAACGATCTGCTCTGAAGTGAGTCCTTTCCATAGTGTGCAGTCCCTTCAGGAACAGTCTGCTCCAGCCTGGGTCCCCCACAAGGTCACAAGTTCTGCAGCAAACCTGCTCCAGAGTACGCTCCTGTTTCCAGGGGTCTACAGGTCCTGCTGGAAGCCTGCTCTGGTGTGGGATTCCCACAGGGTCACAGCCTCCTTTTGGCATCCATCTGTTGTGGTGTGGAGTCCTTCTCAGGCTTCAGCTCGACATCTACCTCACTGTTAACCTACGTGTACTGCAGGGGGACAGCCTGCCTCACCACAGTCTTCACCATGGCTCAGGGGAATCTCTGCTCTAGCACCTGGAGCACCTCCTCCCCCTCAGTTTTCACTGACCTTGGTGTCTGCAGAGGTGTTTCTCTCACATATTCTCACTCCTTTCTCTGCTTCCAATTGCGCTGTCAATTTTTTCCCCGTTCTTAAATATGTTACCAGTGAAGTGCTACCAGTGTCTTAGCTGGTGGCCGCTGGCATTGGTTTTATCAGATATGGGGGAAGCTTCTAGGAGCTTCTTACAGAAGCCACCACTATAACTACCCCCACTACCAAAACCTGGCCACACAAACCCAATACAACATCTTACAACCTACCTTGAGTACAAAGTCTTGAAAAAAACACCTTTAATGTGAACTAAGAGGAGAATTTCCTTTTTGGCATACGCTCCAAAGTCTTGGAGACTTCAAAGAACAGAATTTTTACATCCTCTCTGGGAAACCCATTTCAGGGTTAGATTACCTTCGTGACAACTTCTTTGTTCCTATTACCTGATCAGAGTGTCCCATGTTCCAATTTGTGTCCATTGCCCCTTGTCCTACCATCATGCATCTCTGAGAAAAGTTTAGCTCCGCCTTCTCTTTGTCCTTCGATCTGGTTTCTGCAGACATGAATGAAGTTTTCCCTGAGCCTTCTCTTTCTAACGCTGCCAAAACCTGTTTCTCTTTCCCTGACCAGGATGGTGGCAAAAAGGCAGAATATCTCAGTCTTTCCCCCATCACTTGTCATTGACCAGTAGGCCCACAATCTCAACTTTTCTTTTCCTGCCAATTTACTTAGAAAAACCTTTCTTGATGTTCTTTACCTCCTTTGCTAGTTTCAACCTCAGCTAAGATTTCTACATGCATGGCCAACATCTTTGCATTCCTCTTCAGTAGATGATCCCTGCTTCCACCTTCTGTGTGCATCATTTTTATGTCTGAGCTCAGACAGGAGCTCCATGCTGGCCTTTTGCAAGGTTGCTTGACTTTCTGCACACTGAGGTCAATCATTCCTGTGCTTTGAGGAGGCTGTCCTTGAGGATCAACAAGGTCTTCTAGGCCCCTTTCCTTACATGATCCTGCAAGCAGGTCTGTAAACAAGCCAAAACATAGTCTTCTGAAGTCCTGATCTAGCTTACTCCTCTCAGGATCTTAAACTACACAAGTTATATCATTGCTGCAGCAAAGGTTGTCCTTGCCCTTTACACTATCCACCAGTTGCTGCTCACTTGTGAGTCACGTATGTATCGAGAAATTTTCTTTAATACATCCAGAATCTCCTGTATCGTTTGTCCCCAGCCACATTGTCATTCCAGCAGGATGATTAAAGCCACTCATGAGTACTAGGGTCTATGACTGAGACTTTCTCCAGCAGCGTAAACAATGCTCCACCCTACACCCTCTTGTTTACCAGGTGGGATGTAGCAGATACCAATTGCAGCAATTGCTGGTCTGTCCTCTGATACTTACCCACAAGCTTGCCACTGGCTCATCGCTTGTCCCAAGGCAAAGCTCCATGCATACAACTCATTTATACCAAGCTCAACCTCTGCCATCCCTGCCCACCCTTGTCTTTCCTGCATCCTCCCATTGCTGCTCTTGAGTCATGAGAGCTATCCCACCACATCATCATCATCCTAATGAGGTCTTAGCTCTGCAGTTGTGCACATGTTGTCACCCTGCTTGTTCCTCATGCCACACAGATTTCTGTACAGAAATTGGAGATGGGTCCCAAATTGTACTGCTTTTACATGGAAGGTGTGAGAGCCTCATGTTTTCTCCCAGGAACATTTGCTCTGCCTCTTGTGCCCTCAGTCCTCTCCAGCTTATGCTATCTTGCACACTTCATGCAAAGACTTCCCCATTAGGTTAGGGTGCCTCTTTGCAAAGACACCCTTGCCACCCTTTGTTGACAATATCCCATCCCAGCTCTGTAGTCCTCACCATGACTGTAGTGATAGGAGCCAAAGACCAGACATGCAGCCAAGCCGTGACACCCTGGATGAGTTCACTTCTGCTTAGGCCTTTCCCTCTTTCACTGACAGAATTGAAGAGAGACCACCTTCCCCCTTTGCCCCTCACCTTCATCCCCTGCACTCTGTAGCCACCCTCAGTGCACTTCAAGTTACTCCCAGCAGCATCACTCATGTCCACATGGGAGATCAGCAAGGGGTAATTCTCCAAAGGATGAAAAAACCTCGGCAGCACATCCACAACTCCCAGACTAGTTGTCAGATTGCTGTCTTTATCTCCCTAGAAGGGAGTCTTCTATAGCTATCACACTTCTATCTGCCTACATGCAGGCACCAGATTCAGACTCAGCTGAATACTATACATCTGGGTTTGCACAGCTGCTCCCTAACTCAATTCCCCTCTGATAACAATGCTCCTGCATTTGTTTGGAGTTGCTGCTTGCCTTAGGAACTTGGGAGCTGACCTTACCTGACAGTGTACAAATGGATTTGGGGTTAGCTAGACCATCAATCATTGCAAAAACATGCTTGCGGAGGTGAAGCCAAACTATTGGTTTTCACTGCTCATACTGCTGGAATTATTAGGATGTTCACACAACTAAACAGAGCAAAGACACACCAAAAGCTCCTGAAGGTCTTCAGCCAACTATGTACAGGCAAAGATAGATATGGAGATAGCACTATATTTCACATTACAAAACATGAGGCCAGTACCAGTAGCAGGTTTAAGCCTTCCTAGTTCCTCCCACTGCTTAAATTTGTCAATCACATGAAAATAAAATGACCTGAAAAGTATCCTGGAAAGGGAGCAGACAATCAGACATTTGCTGAGTTCAAAACACTGTTCAGAAGCTGCAGGAAAGAACAGAGAAGGAAGGAGGTGCATGAGCAACACTGATTTTTAATAAACTTTCTAAAGAGTATTTTGCATCACAAGGGCAAGCAGCCACAAGAGATGTACAAACAAACAAACAAACCTCTGCTTGTTTTGCAGTATTTTTTTTTAGCAGGATGCAGTCAGAAACCACTCTGATAGGAAAAAAAAAGGCAAAATCAAAGTTTAATAGGTCTAGACCTTTACACTATAGATCTCCCTACTTTCTATGATGCTTCAAAGGATAAAAAGTCTTTTCAAAAGTGATTCAAACTTGTATAAAAGGTTCACTAAATATGTGAAAACTCTTCTTGAGGCCTGGAAGCATTCTGGATCTCCCCTGCAATGACTAAGCCTTTCACCTTCATTTTTATTGTTTTGAAGCAGAAAAATAACTTGAGAGAAGCACAGAGGAAGTGATCCTTCCTTACCAAGACTCAAGATGTTTGTGGAAAGAAATATGAAAAAGAAAGAGGTATTAACCTGAGGAGAAAAGCAGAAATACCATGGCAGGGGGGTTGAAGCTACATGATCTTTAAGGTCCCTTCCAACCCTGACAATTCTATGATTCTGTGATCTATAGCAGATGAGTATCAGTCCTTTGAAGACTGCACACAAGCCAGATCACACAGGAATTCAAAAATGAATGCTTTTATAATACAAGCTGGAAAAGACGCCCAGCATTCTCCTAAAGGTATAGCAAAGTAAGCATTTATAATTGTCATTGGTGTGCTAGAAGTAATGTCAGCAGTCTAGGTCACTGATTAGCACTTCCATAGAATACTGTAAAGACTGCATAGCAATCCTTGGTGAAGATGAGTTGTTTCAATAAATGCAGCAAGTTTCCCATTGAATGCTGTAAATCTACGTGTTTGTGGTCTATGGCCATCACCAACCATTTGAGGCTGCTGATTAATCCCTGGATTTTCCATTTTAAGATTGCATGCGTTAAGCATAGGGCAAACTGCTCACTCTGCTCCGCCTTCACATAACTGGCACTTGAGGTAAAAGTTATCCCAGAAAAATCGCATCAGTAGGAAAGGATGATCTAGAAACGCCACCTGCTGGCAGCTGGATCACCATTCCAAAAAGTTGCTGGAGTGCAAGGACATGTATGAAAATTATGTTTCATTTTGTTACAGAAAGAATATTTGAATATGACAAACGGCAGTCCCTTCCCACATCAGTGCTCTCAGAAGAGCCCTCACCTGAGCTACTTACTACATGAAGTTTAGGGCAGCATTTCCAACAGAAGTCTCTTGCAGCAAAACCTAGAAAAAATGTAGTGATTCACTTTGAAATGCCAATGTCCTGTTTTTTCTCTGATTGTTAAAAAATATTTAATCTATTAATGCAATTGACATTGTCGGCTTCTCTTTAATTTCAAGGTTCATCGTTGATTAAAACTCCATATAAACAAAGTATAATTATTCTACTGGCTGCAGTAATACAGTGTACTTCCTAGTTCTGAGGCTGTTTCCATTCAATGCTCTCTAGTAACTCAGCCCTTGACATTCCAGCCACTCTGACCCAGCAAAACCTCTCACTATTTGCTTGACTTTAGACTAGTTTCCTGGTGTTGAGAGCTAGAAATAGAGAAGCCAGCCACACCTAAATACAGTAAACTAAGTACATAGCTGAAGACTCTTCTGCACAAAAGCTCAGAACCTTGATGCACGAAAAGGTAAATTTATAAACACACATTCAAATCCAAGCTTTCCTAATTAACAAGCTTCTGTGCAACTTGCATGACATGGATTGAAGTCAGCTGCATAAATTGAAAAAAAGCTCTTTTCTCCTACGATTTCTCTTAATGAAGGATGGTACCAGTTTTATACAACACTTCCAGAGCAAACTTCAATATTCTAATGTTTGTCTGAATCTTTTGTGCGTTTCTTTGACCTACCCTATATTCCTTGGGCCCCTGCTTGCTGCTTCTACTGAAGTACTGTCAGTTATTTAAGGGCATCTCCCTTCTCTCAAGACAAAGAAATTGTGTTTCTTTAGAACAAATTATTAACATTAACAGCTTGAGTAAATCAGTCTGAAGAAATAAAATTGTCAAGAGAATAGAGAATGGAAAATATGAGCTATATTGACAATTTCAATAGAAGGATACAGCCTGAGTCACTAATGTTACCAATTCAGCTTAAAGCAGATATGTGCATCTCAGTAGGATGAACCAACTTTGCAATTAATACAAGTCTGAAAGTGCCAAATAAGGAAATTAAACAGAATTGACCTTATTTATTTACTATGTAACTGGCTTAATGGGTCAAACTATCTTCTATTTAAATTATCTATATTCTATGAAGGCTACTGTCAACATCATCTACAAGAAAGGCTTAAAGGAAGACCTGGAAAATTATAGGACCATTGGTCTTACTGCAGTCCCTGGGAAAGTTAAAGAACAAATCATCCTGTGGGCTATCACGAGTTAAATGAAGCAGGTGATTGGGAAGTCAGCTCAGATTCATCAAGGACAAACTTGATCATCCTATACAATAAAGATCAACCTGTTTGGGGGCCAGTCAGCTCAGTCAGTTGAGTGTGGTGCTAACAATGGCAAGGTCATGGGTTCAATTCCCGTTCGGTCCCCATGTGTTGCCTGATCCAGTCGAGAGGTGGCGGCCCTGGCGGCAGGGAGGCTGGATTAAAATGATCCCTAAGGTCCCTTCCAGCTTAGGCCATTCTACGATTCTATGATTCTATTTGGTTGATGCGGGATGAGTGATGGACATCATCTACCTGGATTTCTCCGAGGCTTTCACTACTGTTCCCACAGCCTCCTCCTAGAGAAAGTGATGTGTTTATGGTCTAGATGAGTGGACCATGCAGTGGAGGGGAGAACTGGCTGACAGGCCACATCCAGAGGATGGTGGTAAACAGCTCTATTTCGAAGTGGCAACCAGTCACAAGGGGGTTCCCCCAGGTATCGATATTGGGTCCAACGCTGTTTGATGTCTTTGTAAGTGATCTGAATGATGGGATCAGGCGTACCCTGATGAAGATTGCTGATGGTACCAAACTGAGTGCAGAAGTGAAAACTTGAGAAGGGAGAGCCACCCGGTAGGAAGACCTGGATAGGCTAGAAGAGTGAGTTTACAAGCGCCTTGTGAAGTTCAACAAGGACAGTTGTAAAGTCTTGCACCTGGGGAGACACCATCCAGGAGTGCAGCACAGGCTGGGATCTGCCTGGATGGAGAGCAGCTCTGTGGGAAGGGGTCCTGGTGGCTAACAGTTCAATATGAGTGAACAGTGCACTGCAGCAGCAGCAAAGAAAGCCAACAAGGGCATCACCAGCAGAGCTAAAGAAGACATTATCCCACTCTACTCAGCATTTGTCAAGCCACACTTGGAACACTGTGTTCAGTTTTTGTCCCTGCTATACAAAAACGATGGGGGCAGGGTGGAGAGGGTCCAGGGAATAGCTGCAAAGATGATCAAAGGACTAGGAAACTGCCATGTGAGGAAAGGCTGAGAGAACTGAGTTTGTTCAGCCTTGAGAAAAGAAGGCTTAGGGGAGACCTTATCACATGTTCCATAGAATCATAAAATCATTATTGTTGGAAAAGACCTTCAAGATCATCACGTTCAATCGTTATCTAACTCCCTCAGGTCCATTTCTAAACCATGTCCCTGAGCACCATATCTAGATGGTTTTTAAATACATCTAAGGATGTATTCCCTTTTCCAGTCTTTAAGAACCTCTTCAGTGCAGAAATTTTTCCTAATGTCTAACCTAAACCTCCCCTGGCAGAACCTGAAGCTATTTCCTCTTTTCCTATTGGTTATAACTTGTCTGAAGAGACCAACACGCACCTCTCTACAACCTCCCTTCAGGTAGTTGTAGAGAGCATTAAGGTCTCCCCTCAGCCTCCTTTTCTTCAGACTAAATAACCTCAAGTCCCTCAGCTGCTCCTCATAAGACTTATTCCTGAAGTCGTTCACCAGCTTCATTGTCCTTCTAAGTATTTTAATTCTAATTATTTAGCTGTCTTCCAGTATTCAAAGGGTCACTACAAAGAAAACTGAGACTCCCTTTTACAAGGAGTCATGTGTAAAGAAAAGGGGTAAAGGGTACAAACTACTCTTGGGGAAATTCCAACTGGACACAAGAGGAAAATTTTTCACAGCAAGGACACTCAGCCATTGGAATAATCTCCCCAGGGAAGTGGTGGAGTCCTCAACACTGGGCACTTTCAGGATCTGACTGACAGGGTGCTGGGCATTTTATCTAGACCATTGGTTTTCCCAAGAAAGGCTGGACCAGATGATCCTTGAGGTCCCTTCGAACCTGGTATGCTATGATTCTATTGCCTATAAAAATGTATTTACATCAAACAATTGTCCTGATAGTGCCAAATAAGTAAACTGAAGAGTAGTTCACTAATTTTTTTTTAAACTAGTCCTTGTACACTGTAAGCAGCCTTCACAAATCACGTATCAAATTTATTGCAGAGAAGATGGACCACTTCAGGGTCCATACTTTATTGTTTACAGAACTTCCATGGGAGAGAAAAGAAAACAGTTAAAAATCCTATGCTCCTGAATTGTGTTTGAAATGACATGTTACCCAGTATTACAGAACAAGTAAGCTGTCTTCAACCTAAGCAACCACTCAGAAAATGCGTGCACACAATTCACAAATGCTATTCATCATTTACACTTCCATTCTATCCACTCTGTACCAGTTTTGTGCATTTTAGTACCAACAAGACACATTGGTGAAAGAAATGAGTTACAGTCTTGGAGTCTCAGAAGGAAACCTCTGTCCTGTTCTGTAGCCACATTCACTTTGGTGGCTGAAGATGTGTTTCTGCATGGACACATTCTTGTTTCTTCACAGTGACTCCCTGTCTTCATACAGCACGCTCAGATTCATTCACAGAAAAAAATCCTTAGTTCTGACATATGCTTAAGAGCAGGAGAAACAACATAAAAAGCACAGAAGCCAAAGGGGAGAGAAGGTGGCCCACCTTGGTGATTATCAAGCTGGGTTCCACCCAGTCTTGTGCTCACAGGACTGCCAAGTTCTGTACCAACACGCTCATCGCTTCATGTGCAGAAGAAATGAAAAGTGCTTGAGTGCCAAGCAGGGTATAGCTGTTCCCAATTCCTTCTATTCTGGATGGTGAATGAGAAAAGATTTTTGGGTATACAGGACTCATAGTTAAAACCAGCTTGTTATTACTAGAATCAAGTACATTTAGCCTGGAGTTATTTAAGCTGGCTAAACATGAAGCTTCTTTGTACTGTTTTTATGATCATTTGGTCTATGTACAAGCAAATTTTGCACATGATATGTAATTCTAGTCTAAAAAAGTGATTGTACTTGCTCTAATAAACATGTTAGGACTTAGCAGCAAACTTGTATCAACATTTGTTTATCCTGGGAGGCTTAATACCAGAAAATCTGAAGGACGTAATATGTGGGGCCACTCTGAGACTGACTTCTGTTGAGGAATCTCCTTCAGGTGAGAAAACAACCAGTTGGTGGTTACTATGCTACCACTCATACCACTTCCATGATCACATTTGATATGAAAAAACATACTAACGTACTGCTTTTGAAGAAAACATTGTTAAAGGGATCAAAAGATTCTTTTGAGATGTACATAATTCAAATCATCAGTTAAAGCACTTCTATACTTTTATCTACACTCTAGACTGCATCTATCCTTTCAATTAGAATATTACATCTGAAAAGACTGAATTTTATTCTCATGAACCACAGAAGTCAGGCCAGATACTATTTTGTTGACTTCCACCAAGATGTTTAGCATAGGGAAATCCTGATTTAAGTACCTGAGGAAAAACTTCAAACCATTCTATCACTCCATGTTTGAACAACACACAAATACCTACTGCCACTGCTTGTTTTTAGCATCAAAACTGAAATGTGGAGCTTACATGCTCTGTATTTATAATGCAGTTACACACAAAATACTTAAACAATTGCTCAATGTGGATAAGGAGAGAAGACATTTTATTTGAACCTGGCTTCTAAGAGATGCTAATGGCAGTTCAGTTTGCCATCAAATATTGAACTATTCCAACAACAGGCTTGACTGAAGAGGTTTAACTGCCTGACTGCCCAGTTGCTTCTGAATAAAAAGTTTCCTAGGGGTCTTTTTTGAACTAGGAACCTGCAAAAGCATGTCTTCCAGTGTGCACATGGTTATCCGTCCTGAAGCTTGTAGTTTTGTGCAAATATCTCTTAATCTGGCAGAAAGGTTGGGGTTTTCTTCCATCTTTTCCCTGACTGTAGCCAGCTAAGGAGGAGAAAATGACAGACTGTTAGAGTTCAGGAAGTGAAGATCCCATTCAACTACCACAGTGAACGCAAGAAATCACCCCAAGAAAAAAAAAAAGGGAAACAATGTAAGATACATAGCTAATGCAATAACTCCTAAGAAGAGGATTTTATGCAGCACACATTCTACATCACCAGACAATAGTGGAAATGCATTGGATACCTATTAGAGACAAATTATTGTCTTTAAAACTTCCTCAAAGTTCTGTTTTCAGTCCTAGTACAGACTAGTACAGTTATTTTCGATATAAACCCAGGAATGTAATTGCTTCCTGGAATCTAATTTATAGATCAGCACAATTACAATTATTATTATCATCACACTAAATGTACAGTACAAATCAATGAAAATCAGACCACAGAACACTGAGAATTTCTCTATACCATACAAGGAGTATGAGGTGAAGTATAAGTAAATCCCTTAAAAATTGTTATTGATCAAGATGTTTTTGTGGTAGTAATGGGTGAGGACTAACGCTTAGTCTTTTTAGGGACTGTTAAAATTTGCCAAACAAAATCAAAGTACAACACTGACATATGCAACATTTATTGCCATGAATTATCAAAATTAGATGCTTCTTAAAAACCTCTTATTTTCAGAAGTTCAGAATGAATACACTAATAAATTCCAGGAAAAGCAGCAGCAATACTGCCCAACAACAGGGGCACATATGTGGTCTGATGGAATTCTTCTTGTTGGTCAATATCATAACAAAGATTCTTTATACAAAAAATACAGTAAAATAGCAAAACCTTTTATCTCCCACATCACACTTCCCTGTAGAGCATCACAGGTCTTTACTAACCTAACAATAACACTGTGTTCTGAACTTTTTTCATTTTTACATCCAATTAAAATAGCATAGAAGGTAAGCGTTTAAATTATTTAATGCCGTTAGGGAACACTGCATCTGCACTCAGATGAAATTTGAACTTCTAAGAGCAAGATGCACAATATATAAAAGGGAACTGGATAGCTAAGTGCTCTGTCCAACAGCATGGAAAGCCAGCCAGGTGCTTTGGCATCTCCATGCATCAGAACCCAAACAACTTTAGTAGACTGAGCTCAAGGCACTTCGAGGTTCTGTAGCTGAACCACTGTCATGGCTCACCCAAGCACCACACACCTCGTGTCATTATTGTACACTTACCACCTGCTCAGAAAACTTGATTTTTTTCACAAAGGGAGGAGAATCTACTTCCACTGCTGCCTCTAACGTCTTTATTACTTCTTCTAGCAAACCAGATCTGAGCTGGACAAGGACCTTAAAAATCAAATAAAACCACAACACAAAAATGGTACTTACCATTAGAACATAATTTTTTTTTTTAAAGTGTTTGAGGAAGACATGAAGCAAAGCAGGACAAAATACATTTCTAGGTCCTGTGCTGATAAAAATCCATTAATTATGAAGAAAGCAGAGGGAACGTCAGTTTCCACAGAGGTTTGTTTGTTTGTTTTTTTCAGACAGAACTTGGAAAGGAAGAGTGAGCCTTGGAGGCAGAGATCCTCTGATAGAGCTGCATTAGCTGTTGTTGGTAAACTGTTTTTTTCCATAGCTTAGAGAGGCCACTTAGAGAGCACATGCAGTAGACCTTCTCTCAGGTTTTGGATCATGCAATTAAAGAAAAAAATTGTTACATATACACATGTGATTAAGGTTCATGGGGCTGAAGAAGGCGTGAAGTGGGCAGAGCACAGCTAAGTGAGGCATTTACTTGAGGCTGTGTTTTTTTTAAATCTCTTCCTAGCAAGAAAGCAAAAAGTCACAATGTCATAATTAGAAATTTTTCATGTATGTAGCACTGGTCTAATTTCAATTCCCATCAATGGAAGGAAGCAATTTTAAAAAAAGGCAGGAATATGTTAAAAATTCAGAATGCAAGTCATCCAACTGACAAATTGCCCAAAACCCAAGCTCAGCACCAGTAAACGCCTATGCTACTAAGAAGCTGGCCTTCTGCTACTTCGCACATGAGGGATTTTTGTCCAGTACAGCGTACTTCTCTACAAGATTTCAATATGAAGCAAGCATACTTACTTTAAGATTATTGTATAGTTTGCTCTCTGTTTTCATTATCTGGGAACAATAAAATTTGGCTTGTGCTACATCATTCTAGGAAGAAATTATAATTCATTAAAAATATATAGTTAAACGTGTGTAGCACACTTTCACAGCAAAAATTCAAGAGACAACAATTCTTTCACAACTTTTCAACAAATCACAAAGCAGCATCTAGATCCAAGACCCACAGACTCCAAACAGCATCTAGCCTGTGAAAGGAACATCCCATGCTGGAGTTCCCACACAATTTGTCTCTTTAACACATGAGACAGTACTCCTTGCCTCAGATCAGCACAGAAAGGAAGCATGTAACCAACACTGAGCGTGAGAGCACCTAAAGGATAAAAGAGTTACACACATGCTCAGTTTGGCAAATGCCAGTGCATTAAATGAAGTGCAGCTTATGTCAATGTCAGTATCTATCCTGCCCAGCACTTTCAACCTTTTGGACATACATATTTACAGTACTGCTTCTATG
This sequence comes from Apaloderma vittatum, assembly GCF_000703405.1. Taxonomy (NCBI): domain Eukaryota; kingdom Metazoa; phylum Chordata; class Aves; order Trogoniformes; family Trogonidae; genus Apaloderma; species Apaloderma vittatum. The sequence goes on along the minus strand of NW_009693987.1, from coordinate 12,522 downwards.
CTATCAACTGATTTGTGTAGATGGTAAATGTTACACTGACATTTACCAGATCAACTACTGTTACTTGGGATAAAGAAGCATCTTACAGCAAGATATACTGTCAAAGATTATGCAGCTTATGGAATAGTTAAGTGCAATGTGGAGCAATATTCTGTTTGCAAAACAAGAATTTTAATTGATTATTACATAAAGCAACAGAGATTTTGGGTTTTAATACCAATGAGAGCCCTATCATGCTATCATGCACATGAATACACTAATTTCAAAGATTGTATTGCTCAGTGTGTCTGCTCACAAAGACAGTGCAAAAAAAGACACCAGAGTGCCTAAGAAAACTTTAACAATTTTACTTCATTCATTCAAATAGTGAATATCAAAGCACTATCTCTTACAGTGCCTTTGACCTATGTTTAGACCTGAAACAGAGAAGGGTCAGAATTTCCTCCAGCTGTATACAGAAATTAACAGCAGACTAAAAAATAGACTTTAGAATTTCCTAACTGTTATTTTCCTGCTCAATCTTCAACCCTCTACTGGCTCAGAGCCTCTTCACTCTGTGCTTGGCTACATGATATACATGAAAACCTTCCCCTGAAGGAACATGTTGTGGAGGAAGACAGGTCACCTTCCAGGCAGTAGTGCAATACACATCATAGCCTTTGAGTTTGCCTCCCAAGATAAAGATTTTAAAGAGATGATTGTGCAAATGTTTTTAATTGTAATTTTATTCTTCTTAAAGGAAACAATCACTAAACAGCAGTGTCTGCAGGACTGGGCCACTGTTACATCTAAACTGCTTGCCCAACTCTCTTTCATTTCCTAAAACTATTCTATATGATGTTGTCACTAACACAAAATACCCGTCCATTAGGCTCAAGACATATGGTTAGATTTCAGAATTTCCATATTCACTTTGTGTGGGTGTTGGCTATAATCTTACTCTTTCAGGGGCCTAAAAGTTCTAGTACTTGAACACTTCAGTTATGCTTCCTCTATGATAGTGTTCTGTCATCACTATCTTACTACAATAAAACTACAAAGACTCAGCCACGAAGCAGAAAAAAAAGGTACTGTACCTGCTTCAAAGCAGTTGCCATAGCAAAACAGAATGCTCGCAGTGGTAACTTGTCACCTTTTAGCTGTGCTTCTTCAAGCAGTTTTGCAGAAATTTTGCAAGACTCCAGATTGTCCTGCACAGAAATTTCAAACCCATGTTGCATTTTTTATTCTCTTGTGATCTGAAAGGACTGTAGGCAATTGCAGTCACATTCAGAAGTCAACATACTACAAGATCACCAAGGCAACCCATACCTGAATGCAACCAAGCAGATTATGTGCAGCAGCTCTTGAGAAACACAACATCAACATATGATATTCAAAGCTACAGAGTTGAGAAGAGGGTAAAAATAACTTACATTATTTTAACAACTACGGTTTATCCTAACGCTTGCTCTGCTTTGGCTTCTACGAGAGACAAAAGAACCCCAGCAGTATGATGAAAGCAACAGATGTTTTCCTTTCCACCTTCCAGTCACTCCCAGATTAGAAAGAAAGCTGACTTTTTGTCTCAACTTTATTCTAAAAGCTACATTAGATACTTAATGAAAATCAGTCTTTTCTAAGCATTGAACTACTTGGCACCATTACCCTAAAGAAATTCGGACAATCAGCAATTTTTGCCTCTCTTACAGACTAAATCATAGAATCATAGAAAGGGTTGGGCTGGAAGACACCTTTGAAGGTCACGTAGTCCAACCCCCCTGCAGTGAGCAGGGAAATCTTCAAACAGATCAGGTTGCTGAGAGCCTCATCCAACCTGTCCTTGAGTATTTCCAGTGATGTTGCTTCTAACACCTCTCTGGGCAACCTGGTCCAGCATTTCACCACCTTCACTGTAAAAGATCTCTTTCTTTTATTTAAAATCTACCCTCTGTTAGAACCATAGAATCATAGAATGTTTGATTTGGCAGAGATCTTAAAGATCATCTAGTTGCAACCCTCCTGCCACAGGCAGGGACACCTTCCATTAGATCAGGTTGTTCAAAGTCCCATCTAACCTGGCCTTGAACACTTCCAGTGAGGGGGCTTGCAAGGTGTTTCCAAAGTAGGTGTTCTGACAAGATACCTTAGATACTTGCTTGTATTCCAATGTAGAAAGCTTCCATTATTGCTGGGTCTATTTTTCAAAGACCCATAAAAGGCGATGGATTTACCTGCATGTTATCTCACAGATTACGAACTCTCTAAAACAATGTTCCTCACACTGGAAATTACGAGTAGAACCGACTGGACTACAACAAAATAATACCTGCCAAACTTAGAAGCTGGCAGCTGAAAGATAACCAACATGGACAAAAGCCTTCATCTTCCTTCCCAGGACTTGGTGTTGATTTCTGCTTATACTGTTCAAAGTGTCATTCCTGCAAAATACTGACCATGATTTAAGGGGGTAGGGTCATTTTTCAGGTGTTTAAGGGATGCTTTCCCATGCCACTGTTGAACAGTGTAAATACCTTGTGAAAATAACTTTCAAGCCACACAAGAAACCTGTGGATAAAACGTGGTTTTTTAAAATTTAGAAACATTCTGATCACCAGAAAATTATTATTACATAAATATTTTATTGTCATCAGAAGGCCTATAGCCCTTTCCTGCACTACAAGAAGAACCATCTGTTACCTTAGCGGACAGCAGTGCCTTACAATGATTTAAAACATCCCAGAAAGATTAAACATTAATTCTTTTGTTTATCCTCTAGCAATAATCTGAGCATTAAGCTGTGTACATTTTTTTGTACCAGTCTCTGGCATAGTTATTCAGAAGAAATCAAGAATTAATGTGCAAGAAATCCAGCACTGTTCTTAGTGATACCAGGACCATTACTTCCAGTATTCAAGTAGTGCATCTTGAAGACATTTCCCTTCAAGACTGGTTCTGGTTCTTATGTTGCATTACGAGCAAAAACATTTCAATGCTTCACAATTTGTCTTGCTACCACTAATCAAAACATTAAGCTTTAGAAAGAGCTCCATCTAATCCTCTTTAGTGCATAAAGGGTTACTGCAGTTTATTCCCTTACTGACAGTATTTTATCTTAATGAAAAAAATAAACACAAATTTATTGTGGCTGTTAGAACAGCTGGGTGACAGTTTAGAGTAATTTCCTCTCTATTTTTATCAATGCACTAAACAAGTAATGATGGGCCAGATTCTCTACTGAAAATACAGGTAGGGCTAGGAGCAGCAGAAAACAGAAGTCTCAGGAACCTCTTTCTGTTACACATGCCATGGATCTAGGCCTTCTGACAGCAGGCCGTTGAAAGAACCATGTGAAGATCTTAGAATCACAGAACCATAGAATGGCCTAGGCTGGAAGGGACCTTAGAGATCATCTAGTCCAACCTCCCTGTCATGCGCAGGGACGCCACCTCTCGACTAGACCAGGCAACACATGGGGAGAAGCTATAGCAGAGGGAGTAAAGGATAGCTCAGAGAAACACTGAGGTTTTCTCTGAAAGCTTTTACTTAAGCAGGCAGAGTACAGACCAAGGAGCAACACTGAAGTGGCATATATTGCCTCAGTGGATGCTAGTAGCAAACCTCTACTTATTAAGATGGGTTGTAGCTTAGTGTACATCATGGTTTTGTACATTTATAACCTTCTAAAAAAGGTGTCTTCCACAAAGAACGGGTAACATCCCCAGACTGACTGTAACCATCAATCTCTAGTCATTCTTAACAGCCAACAACTTCCACAGTTACCTCTCAGCACCATCCGCTGCCCCACTCTCTAAACATCACAGTCACATGGCTATTTCTCTTTCCCCTCACCTAAAGGCAGCCCTGACTCATTAGAACTGGCAATTTCAGAAGTTTCATGTAGATTACTGCTGAGCTACCATTTCAGGACAACTCCTTTTTACCACATATGCACTAGTTTATTGTACGATTGAATGAGAAACCTGAGAAAGCTTAGTCTACTAGTACAATTTTTCTTCGGCTAGTGTCTTTCTTCCTAAAAATGTAGGCAAATTGAAGAAGAGTTTCCTACTCAGTTTAGGAGGGCCCATGCTGATATTTCAAATTGATTCAAATCTGGAGAGGAAGATCAAAATAATAAAGTTTCGGGATCTCACTTTGTGACAAAGGGCAAACAATTCTAAGGAAACATTCGTAGAACCTATGTAGGCTAGTTTCTTACTGTGCTCAATTACTTTTTCTCCAAGCTAAATATATGGTTCAAGTGTACAGGGCAGCTTGTCTGTAACTGAAGGCTTTCATTCAGGTTTCTTTTCTCTACTCAGCTGCCCATTTCCATCAGGCATGTAGGAACAGATTACATTTGAGAACTTAAATTCTTGTCAAATTTGGGTGCAGCTGCAGAAATCTTTCAAAGTTATTGGAGGGGCAGGGTAGAAACCCATGGGAGATGTCTGACAAACAGAACATATCCTATCTATGCCCTGTCTCTTAAGGAAGTCAGACTATAAAACCAGTACTGAGTCTCAAGCACAGCATATAATCTGAAGACATGCACATATCCCAGAGAAAGAATACCATCAGCTACTCAAACACTGTATCAAATTTGTTCCTTGGTGCTTATTTTTACATAATTTTTTTAGAGATTTGCTTTGTGACATTAGTTTGTATGGGATGCTATATATGTGCACCATATTATGCACAATGATTACATATGTGCACCATACTATGCTCAGTTTAGGACTTAAGTATGTCTAAAATACTTGCACTAGATAAGAAACCATGACTGGGAACATATGGAAATTTTAGAATCCAAAAAAAGGAAGACATAGGGAAGGCATTTCAAATACTTTTCTTCATTTAATTGGAAGTACTTACCAGTTTGTAGCATATTGCGGACGCAAGAAGATAGGTTTCTTTATTGAAAGGTATACCTTGTTTTTTCATTTCTACCAGAACTTCCAAAGCACCTATCAAAAAGACATTAGTATTACTCACTTCACAAATTTAAGTAACTGGAAAAAAACAACAAACCAACCCAACATGGTATGTCATTCCATTTCAAAATAAGAATGTCAACTGAAATCTGTTATTTTCTAAAAAATTAATAAACTACAAAAAGTTTAATTTAGGGTCAGCTGGATGTAAATACTCCTTCCAAGCAAGGAGGTTTTCAACTTGCATTAGCATCTGGCCCCACTGTTCTATTATTTTCATACAAATCTAAAACTAAATTCTAGATGCCTGACAAAGCCACTCTTATTCCTCATAACTGACTGGAAAGCAAGCCTTTTAAACACATGACCAAAGCTTCCAACATTTTAGGCAGACTCTCTTAACAGCTCCTCAATAACGCACGTGCTCCACTACACCGTGGCATTAAATTCAGGCTCTGATCTAGTTATTTTTACAGTGGTTCAGTCTCAACTTTTAGGACAAGTGCTGAACTCAGATTTGTCAAAAGTCAAGAAACCAAGCACTGTGAGTTCAACAAATTTCAAATAAAGCCATTTGCTCAAAAAGCCTCCTCCATACTCAATTTAAGATTTTCTCATGGAAAGTCTTTTCAGTCAGGTCAGATGATTCCCCCTTATCATCACAAAGGGCCAAACTGATGTGAAGCATTTGTCTTAAATATGGCAATAGTCACTCTGTGTAGACACACTAGTAAGACAAGCCAAGAAAAGGCTACGGTCTGGTTTTGTTAACAAAGGAAAAGAGTACTCTTCCCTGCTCTGACACAAATACAGAACTGCCAAAAAATTGTTGAAGAACTTCCTGTTCCAAAAACCACGTAAAACAAACTTTGAAAATTGAAAACAAAAACCTATGGAAAATTACAAACCAAAGAGAAGCCTTCAGAGACGAGGGTTTAGGAAACAAGCACGACTGGATAGTCAGAATTCTGTGTAACTGAGAATGGTAAGAATACCATTGGAAGTATGAAACAAATACAGCCTTCCATTTTTATTACATAATACAGTGCAACACCTATACTTACTTACATGATGTTTCACCTTCTAAAACCATTAACCAACAGCAATATTAATTAAATACCTACATATTTATATACACATACATACACTTCCAGTGAGAAGCATCCTCCTCAAAATGCACTTGCCTTAGCAAACACAGTACTTACTTTCAAAACGGCCCTTTTTAAACAACATAGTCATCAAAATGTGGAATGATGTACTCTCTGAGAAAAAGCCACGCAAATTCTAGACAAGAAACATGCAAAGACAGAAATCATAAGGAAGTTGGGACAGAGAGATTTATTACTGTGCACAACATTTTGCAGGTCTTCTTACTGGAATAAGCCTCATCTTCACAATCTGAACATTTAACTCTCTGGGTTCCCTGAATGTCTCTCTCTCAAGTAACCTCTCTAAAACACCAGTAAATCAGTATGGCGAAAAGCTCACTGAGTTGAAACAGAAATTCCCAGAGACTCCCACTAAACTTTTTTTTTAATGACAGACTGTGGTCTCTAAGTAACTGATTCGTTGCAACTCTAAAATTTCAACAGAATTACAGCTTGCTAATGATGAACAATATATTTGGGTTAAAGTACCACTGCTATGAAACAATGAACTTTTTGCTAATTAGAGCATCGTATGATGAACAGATCAGAATGAGAGTTTGAGTGATGACAAGCAGAGTAACCAAAGAAAGAGTAAGTGTATTTTGTATCCCAGTTCAATCACACTGTGTGTTTGGAAGAGCCAAATAAAATGCCAGAGGTATTAAGTCTAAATTTCTGCAGAGATGTCTGAAGACGTGGAACGATACCTTAACTATCCATCAGGCACTAAGTACTACAGTACTTGCAGGACTTAATGACACAGATCTCAATCAAAAAACAAACCCAAAGCAAAATAAAATCCATACATACTCTGCCTAATCTAAGAACAGTAGCTCAAGCAAGTCTTCTACCACTCCTGCCTAGGCCTATGTAATGCCTTAATGAATTAATATTATAGAGATGACTTTCCACTGGCTGCCACAGGTTTTCTGAAGATACATTTCTGTGCTAAATCATCTGACTTTATTATATTGTGGGCACGATTAATATCTTGTCATAATAGCACATACAGCATTATAGAGATGTTCAAAACCAAGTCCTTAATTTTCTTCAGCAATAAAATGGCCAAATTCCTGAGTTGAGGAATATCGTAACAGCTCTGCAGAGATCAGGGGAAGTTTGAAGTACAAAGTAACACGATAGATCTGTCGGTCCAAGTAACGCAAGGGATTTCAGAGGACAACTACATAAAAACTTGGAAGTGTTCACTTCCAACAGTGGTCTAATACAACAAAGCATGCAATTATATAGAAGTACAATAATGAAGTTACCAGTCACATTAGCATTTAATTTTTAATTACTATTCTGGTATTTTAAAAATAACAACCAAGTGACATTAATGCCATAGACATCCTTGCTGCTGCAACACATACACTTAAAGTCTAGGAGCTTACGCAAGGTTCATCTGCAGCAAAACAATCACTCTTACTGCAATAATAATAATAATAGTAATAACAATATTTTCAAAATACATAGGGGAATCACCTCATCTTTAATAAGTTCTACTGCAGGTCTTTCAAGGTCCAGATCATAACATAGTCTCATAAAGAGGGGCCCAAATTTATAATTATGTAAGGCTGTGAGTCCATTCTGTTCATGGTACCTGTTAGAAAGATTTTAAAAAGTTAATCACACAGGGAATGGAATTTTTCAAGGGAAAACAGCTTTACATAGATAGCAAGATCTGTACGTACAATGGCAGACATATACTTCTCTATCTGCACCAGCCAATGACATTTAGATAACAGGAAATTAATTTTATGGAAAAATACTGTATTGATCCAACTAATAAATTAACTAGCAATACATAAACTCTTCTGTTTCTAGTAATGAAACCTCTATTGGATTAGTAATAGAATGGGTCTCCGCCACGAAAATTCCCAGCTATTTTACCTTCTATTCACAGAGAAAAAGCACAGGAAGTTGGCACAGTGTATCTCAGCAGCACCTGCTGAAATACCGCAACTTTTTCTCTCCTATGCTAAAAAATAAATAAAAAGAGAAAAATAAAGTGTTTGACTTTTTTCTTTACAGCTCCTACACTGTAATTGCTGGAAAGGTTTTAATTCACAAAACCTCCTGACCTGCCACTGCTTGTCCAGACCAGTTTATAATCAGGCATGTTTTGGTTGGAAAATGCCACTGAACACACTGCTACTTCCCATCTGAGACACAGAGTTTCTGTGTGGCTCACCATTCATTCTGCATAGAGTAGGACGTAACTTTGCTTCTGTAGCTTGACCCTCCTTTGATCTGAGAACCTCTGAAGGGTTGGTAGATTCAAAGCAAATGAAAATATAGTCTTAGTTTAAGGAATTAACTACACATATAGACAGTGAATTAGGGCAAGCCCTCAACAGCAGACCTAATCTGAGAAACCTGAGATGATCTAATAGAAGGGAAAAAAAAAAAAAATAGAAAAGAGTGTTACCTGGATTGTTAAAATACCTGTATATAACTTTTCTGGCTAGTTCCACATCAGATGAAGTCTGACATAAATGCAGTATGTTTTTTAATTCATTTTTGAGAATAATTCCATTTTTCTTTAATTTTTCTTTAATACTTTTAAAATACGGATCTGAAAATAAAACACATTATAGCAGCGGACAATTCCATTGCCTGTATTGCATACTTTGTAGCTGAAACATGGAGATGCAGTGAAGCAGAAAGCTTGTTTTCTTTCACCAAGAGAAATGCATAAAGCTTCTCACAGGCAAGCATGCCTAAGTGTCCCCATGAAGTCACAGAATCACAGAATGTGAGGCGTTGGAAGGGACCTCGAAAGATCATCTAGTCCAGCCCCCTGTCAAAGCAGAATTACCTACAGTAGGTCACACAGGAACGCGTCCAGGTGGGTTTTGAATGTGTCCAGAGAAGGAGACTCCACAACCTCCCTGGGCAGCCTGTGCCAGGGCTCTGTCACCCCCACAGTGAAAAAGGTTTTCCTAATGTTTTCATGGAACCTTCTGTGTTCCAGCTCGTGCCATTGCCCCTTGTCCTGTCATTGGATATCACTGAGAAGAGCCTGGCTCCGTCCTTCTGATACTGCCTCTTAACATATTTATAAACATTTATGAGGTCACCCCTCAGCCTCCTCTTCTCCAAGCTAAAGAGACCCAGCTCCTTCAGCCTTTCCTCATCAGGGAGATGTTCCACTCCCTTCATCATCTCTGTGGCTCTGCGCTGGACTCTCAAGCAGTTCTCTGTCCTTCTTGAGCTGAGGGGCCCAGAACTGGACACAATATTCCAGATGCAGCCTCAGCAGGGCAGTGTAGAGGAGGAGGAGAACCTCTCTTGGCCTACTAGCTACTCCCCTTCTAAAGTCATGTCAAACTTGGAAAACCAAGACGATGCTTATTGTGAACTTAACTTCATTGTGTATGTTATGGAATACATAAGGTAATACAAAAATTTTAAGAGACAAAGAAGTTTTGTATGTGACATTTTCTGCCTTATGGTCTTTTTTTTAAAAAGCAAGAAAACAGACAAAATCAATCTTACTTGGCATTCAAATGAGTATAAGAACTTCTACTCAAAACTGTTTCCAAAGAAGATTTAAACTCCTTCAAAATTGATGGAAGCACAGAGTCTGGTATGTAATCTGTGTATTTCTATACATAGCCATAACCTCGGAGTTGCTTCCCTTCCTCCTGTGAAATGTAGGTGTCTCTATCCAGCACATTTTCTTACAACAAAGTAAGCACAAGGACAAGGCCTTGGGCTGGTAATCTCAAGGCTGTGATTCAGCCATATACAAGATTAAAATCACATGTACCAACTGGCACCCCCACCCTCTAATGGTGCTGCAGCTGCAAACCCCTAGTCTTGAGCAGAGAAGTGAACTCTTGTAGTAGTTCCTGGGTCACTGCTGTTTCCAAGGTAGTAACCTGCACAAGAGGTGCAGAGTTGAGCACCCCAGAGAGCAACATACACAGCTACTGGATGCCTAGCTGCTGCTACATGCAACTGTAAATCCTTTACTCAAGACTGAGATGCAGAGATGAATCCTGTGAAATCAGAAGAATGTATACATGTAAGTATGCATAGATAATGTTTTACAAATAAGGATTGACCCACAGCAATAAATTCAATGTATGTCAAGCTCAGGATGAATATGAGTACATCATCATAGCAAAATACAATAACATTATGACTTGTGATTCCTGTCACATTCACTTTACCTCCCTCTCTGTCCCAGAACTGGTTTAAATAAAACTAAACTTGATTATTTCTCTCTTCCTTGCCACACACACACATGCAAAAAAATACCGCATCCTCTGGAACAATTGCCATTTTGTATCATCAGAATGCCTGCATATGACTAAATAGGTGCAGGAAATGGAGTTTTACATAACTTTTTTTAAATATTAAGGGCAGATTTACGTTTATATTTGTTTCTTACAGAAAGGAATTTGTATGCCCTATAAACAGTATGACAAAATCTCCATCATAAGAATCCACCAAACTTGCTCCTTCATTAGTCTGGAAAGCCTGAATTTAATTCTCGTATTCTGAGTAAGCATATATCATCTGGAATTGGGTGTACAACTGAGAACTTACATTAGGTAAAAAATCTAAAAGAATAAGTTAACTAAATCTAAAGAGCAGATTAAAAGAGAAATACTGGCACAGGTGTTCTCTGAATAGTTAAGTAGCTATTAGGCTTTGTATTAACTTTCTCTGATGATGATATATTTGAAGCAAGATTTATAGACTGAAATAGTCAGCATAGCAGGCACACAAACATTCCAGGTCTCATGTAAACATCTTGCCTACTTGAAAGCTTCTCCACATTTTCCAACACAGCATAATTAAAAATATTTCATTGTGCAAAGTCCTAGGTTTTCCAATAACTATAGTTACAAAAATTTGCAAGAGTGAGACATAAGTTGATTCTTTAAACAGGGTCAAATGGTGTTGTATTATAATGACTTTGACTGTCTTGTTTCCTAGGACTCATGCTAAAATTAATAATGGTGATTATGAAACAAATACTAATACCTTTATTGCCATGAACTTCATTTCTAATTGCCAGTTTCATCTCTTGAAATTCTTGTAACTTTATACGATCTTCTGTTAGCAGATAGCGCTTCCCTACCATAAAAAAAAGAGAAAGTTTGAGTTTTACATCATATTGTCTAATACAACCGTACTTTGTATTTATGAATTACTGCTGTTAACTACTGCGTGATGCCAGACCACTTGCAGTGTGGCACTAAAAACAGGCTGGAAGAATTTGCAGTTGCTCATGTCACTGATGAAAGAAACTGAGCATTACGTCACAGCTTTCCAGAGTCAACGTGCACAAGGATGAACAAGTACATATTTACCAGATATGCAAATGAAAAAAAACAGAGACACCATTCCTCTCCACTTAGCCAAGGTACAAGAGTATTCTGCACAAGAATAAGGTCTTTCCCCGCTTTAGAGCTTTTATAATGATATGTCTTGTCATCAGTTTGGTCACTCCAATTCACTGGTAGCACAGCTTCCTTTCTTTACTTGTGCTGTCCCTGCTATTGTTGAATGCATGATTCTAGAAGCTCCAATCACAGTAGGAAGAAAAAACACAAAGGTTATTAGTTGGATTGTAGCAACTCTGAGGAGACTTAGTAAATCTGGTACAGTACAGATGTTAGTGATGAGATAGTCATTTGATCTGGAATCTCAAAATTAACTTGGATTGCTGATGTCAACCGCACTATGTTTTAAGTCCTTTAACGAAAGTATCACGCAAGAGCTATTTATCAAGTTTTTGTTGTCACAAAACCAGCTCTCCAGTAGATTTTTATTTGCAACCAATGATTTTTTGACAGAGAGTCACCATTATAGTTTATGTTGTCACAATCTACTCTTCAAATTAGTTTTTTGACTTCTTGAAGAATGATGCTAGTCAGGGAGGGACAAGAGCAAGTATTGGCCTGAATTAGGTTATTTACTCTCCCTCTGCATTCCCTTAGCCACACCAAAAATTCAGCTTGTTGAGGGAGACGGACATGATGGTTGATGTGTGCAATGGGCCCAGGCCGTCCTGGGGAAAGAACTGACCAACACGCTGGACTTCAGACACACTGCAACCCTCTGAAATGAAGGCCCCTAAAGAGCGCTGGGCAGACCATCACGCACCAGGGATCTTCACATCTCTGAGGGGTCTAACAGACCTGTAAGCGGAGCGAAACCTCCACCAACATTGGTGCAGCAGGCTGGGAGCCCGGGTGGAGCCCTCTGCTCTACAACCCCTTTCCTTTCCACCTGCCCGTTTTGTTCGCTGTGTGAGGGAGCATCTTCGAAAACACTCCAAAACCCAGGTGCAGTGGCACCCAGCAGATGCGGCCCAGGGTCCATATAACATCACCCTCCCAGAATAAATACATATTTAGGAAGCCAGACGTTCATTTTATTTTATTATATTTTATTTGTAGTGGCTTGTGCCTAGCCAGCGGCAGGCACGGGGTGAA